>NW_008655271.1:86150-102528 GCF_000695815.1 Acanthisitta chloris | reverse complement strand
AGGTTGCCCAGGGAAGTGGTGGCTTCCTGGACTCTGGCAGTGTTCAAAGCCAGGCTGGATGAGGCCTTGAGCAACCTGATCTAGTGGGAAGGTGTCCCTGCCCATGGCAGGGGGAGTTTGGGCTAGATGATCTATAAGGTCCATTTCAACCCCTATATTCTATTATTCTATGATTCTATGATTATCTCATACATAATGTGGCCCTTTGCTATTTCCCTTATCTGGTTGCTTCTGAGAAACAAACCAACCAACCACGCACGGAAAAGCCATTTGGAGACCACCATTCGGTAACTTAATTCTTATTTTCTTATCAGACCACTTTTCTCAGCATCAGGAATGGCAGTCTCACCAAAGTAACTTGATTGCACTGCAAGTGAGAATTACAGATCTGTAACCATCTGAATTGTGCTGGGTTTTTCCCCCTCTCTTTTGGAGTCTCACATCATTACCTCTAAAGCTTCCCTCACATTGTCACTATTTTTGTTTCAGTCGTTGCTTTCTAACTTCAGTTATCATTGTTGAGCTTTCAGCATCACCAATCTGCATTTTATCTTCAATGATATCAGCTTCATAGCTTTACACTCTAACACTGAGCATGATACTTGTCTCAGCTCTCTGATGTTGAAATAAATATTCAACCTGAGTTGTGATTTCAATACAATAATTAGCTTTTTACCACAAAATACATAACTAAGTTACTATTTTTCACTCCTGTTCCTAACATTTTATGACTTTACACTGTTCTGATATTCTACAAAAGAAAGCAACAGTCCTAGCTCTGAAAATAATCTTTTACAGTATCGTAATTCTTTAGCAGTGCAGAATGTAAAATTTTAGCAAGTGGTTACTCGGACAGTTTTTCATTGGGAAAAATGAGACTGCATCAAAAGATGTACTTATTTTCCAATTCCCCTTTATCTGCCACACTATGCATTACAAAACATTTTGAAAAGATGAGGAGAATGTGGCACTCAGATAAACCATGGTAAGCAAATGTTTGAAATTCAGATGTTTTCTGATATATGGATCCCTCTGTAGAAATATTTTTTCTGTCTAAATCCAGCTATATGTCTTCTCAAATTTGCAATTATTACACTTTTCCCTATGAAACTCCTGCTGTTCCTTTTTCCAACTGTCATATGCATATCGAAAACATATTATTGTGCTGGTTTGGGCTGGGGTAGAGTTAACTTTCTTCATCGTAGCTAGTATGGGCCTGGTTTGGATTTGTGCAGAACACAGGATTGATAATATGGAGATGTTTTTGTGGCTGCTGAGCAGAGCTTACACAGAGCCAAGGCCTTTGCTGCTTTCTGTATTGCCACACTGGCAAGGAAGTTGGGGGTGCATGGGAGATTGGGAGGAGACACAGTTGGGAGAGGTGCCCCAAACTGACCGACTGAATGTCCCATACCATGGGACATCATGCTCAGTATAGAAAGAGGGAGGAAGAAGGAGAAAGTGGGAGACATGTTTGGAGTGATGGTGTTTGTCCTCCCAAGTAACTGTTACATGTGATGGGACTCTGTTCTCCTGGGGATGGCTGAACACCTCCTGCCTGTGGGAAGCAATGAATTAATTTCTTGTTTTGTTTGCCTTGTGTGCACAGCTTTTGCTTTCCCTATTAAACTCTCTTTATATCAACCCATGAGCTTTTACCCTTCTGATTATCTCCCTGATCCTGGTGGTGGGGGAGTGAGCAAGTAGCTGTGTGGGGTTTGGTTGCTGGTTGGGGTTAAACCATGACAATTATTTAGATAGTACCTTTGAAACAGCTTTGACTTTTGATAGATGAAGAACAACAGTTTTAAAGTAGGATGAAAATGACAGTGTTCAAGAAAATTTGTTAGATCATACAGAAAATGATCAGCAGTAACAAAGCCTAATATCTAGCCCTGCAAAAATCAAGATGCCTTATCGAAATATGAAAACATCCACACCACCAAATCCAAACCAAACCAAAAAATACTGGATCAATGAACTCCAGAATTATAGATATCCTACAAAATGAAACTGACTGTAGTAAATTTGGGATACTTTTCATTAGTATGTATAAATAGAATTTTTAATCACAGAATGCCCAAAGGGAAGAAAAACTGATCATTCCTAAATTTATTAATCTGATACATAATTTATATCTTTACTTCACAAATGCAGTCATAACTAGTAGTAAGTGAGGAATGAAAGAAGGAGAGAAAATAGGGTGACTAGCACTTGGCTATTTTTGTGAAAAAAGTTTGGTGGACTTATTCATATTCTGTTGTATTTCATAGAATCCTAGAATGTTAAGGGGTTGGAATGGACCTTTAAGGATCATCTAATCCCAGTCCTCCCTGCCCTGGGCAGGGGTACCTCTCACTAGACCAGGATGCTCAAGGCCTCATCCAGCCTGGCTTTGAACCTGCCAGGGTTGGGGCATCTACAACCTCCCTGGACAACCTGTTCCAGTGTCTTACCACCCTCACAGCAAAATATTCCTTCCTAATATCTTATCTAAATTTTCCCTCTTTACATTTATGCCCACTACTCCCTGCCCTATCACTACAGTTCCTAATGATGACTCCCTCTCCAGCTTCCCTGTAGGCCTCTTCAGATACTGAAAGGTTGCTCTGAGGTCTCCATGCAACCTTCTTTTCTCCAAGCTGAACAGTCCCAATTTCCTCAGCCTTTCTTCATTGGGGAGGTGCCACATTCCTCTTGTTACTGGGGTCCCCCTCAACTCCTTGAAATAACTCCTTGAAATATGCAGCTCACAACAGTGAAGTAGTTGGAAGTTTGAATTTTAACCGATGCCAACCAAACTACATCACTTTCTTTTCTGACGCTTTTTCATAATTTTAACAGAGAAGACAAGCAATTTAAAACTAATGTAGAATCTCCTATAGTGAAAATGTTTCTTTATGATTTGAGTTGTTTCAGGTTCAGTTTATGAGCCTGTCTTTCTAAACCACAGATAATCTGATGGAACTGTCACTCTTGCAGTGCTCTTAGACACTTGAGAATGGAAAGGCCATATAAAAGCTTCAGAAGAGAAAGGCTCTGGAATCTATTTTAAATCAATTGCAAAAAAAGTAGCATAGAGATACCTGATTAAGCTTGTGCTAAATCACTAATCAAACATTCAAGGGTTTTCATCCTGATTATAAATATTAAGGATTACCTAAAACTAACTCTGGAGACATTTTACATTTATTATGTATGACCTCTTTGGTTGTGTAAACTACATCTGATGAAATTTCACAATGAACTGTCAATCTTGCAAATTCTTATAGTGTGGTTTGCTACTTATGAAATAAATATATTTTTCTGACCTTACTCGCACTTTGTAATTTATTTCTGTAAATTTTCTTGCCTAGAGATGTTCAAATCACAGAAGTATAAACATATCCAAAACAGACAGATGTATAACAGTACTTTACTTTCCTTAATTTAAGCATACCAGAGATTCAAATAATTGAAGGAATTTTGCTTAATTGCTTAACTTTTGAACACACACTCCCTAAAACAAACTCTATCTGAGCTATCCATAAACATTTATGATGCTATGAAATTTTCTCTCACTATTCTAACACTGTACTACAAACATTTACCTTATTTTCAAGCACTTTATTTCAAACACTAGACATAATGTTCTCTCATCTGTTTGTTAGCACACACTTGATCCTTCAGCATGCTCATACACAATATCTTTCTTTCTCTGAACACCTATAAATCTTTTTAAGAGTATCACACAATCTTTTTCTACATTACAAATCATCATTAATATGTCTCTAGGCTGACTTTATACTTTTCTTCATTGTTAAAGATGTGTGTAAAGTACTAGACATAGTTTATTCTTGGCTGAATACACTTGTGGATTATTCCATTTAGTAAAAGCTATTTGTGGATCCATAGGGTAAAATGTTTACCTTTGGACTAGGTTTCTGCACTTTTTAGCCATTCAAACAAATATGTTTCTTAGCAATTAAAACAGCCACTAAAATAATTAACTGAAGCCTAAAGAAAGCCTTAAAAATGTGCTCAGCCTGTTGCCAGTGAATGCCTCTTCTTCTGTGGACTAGTTCCCAGAGCAGAGGACAACTAAATTTGCTTTGCAGGGGCTTGTACTTCCACTGGAAAATGTTAGAGTCCAAAACTGAAAACTGTTGAAAACCACTGAACTACGAAGTTGGTAATTTCATGCAGAGGACACATGCCATATATGAAGCTAGTTCATCACATTCAGTATCAATTAGCTGATGAAAGTATGCAGTCAGGTGATGAAAGAGAATTATGTTGCATGTTGTGTTGACAAATGCTCAGCTGTAAATTTTAGGTCTCTGCATATCTCTCTCACATTTAAGAGACTTTAATATCTTTCTTAAAGGGTCATATTATGAATTATTTTAAGGCCAGTCAGTAGGAGAATGATGTAACATAAGGAAATGTCTTAATTTTTCTAGCTGTTATCTCCTTATGTTTCATTACAGTTAGGAGAAAACAGGCAACTTTCAGAAGAGTCAGAATATCTTACAAGGTTAACAGCAGCAATGGTGGATAATGCAAGTACACAATAGAAAATGTGCAGTATGTTCTGTTGCTTTGGACATAGATTTCCATAGCTATTGAGGAAGTATACAGCTTAAATATGCTATAATGTTGTGCTTTTAGTCCTACCTTTATCCACCATGGTCTTTCTTTTTTTCTTACCCTTATGATTAAGCATAAAATAACTCTATCTCACTGGTTTAGTTATCATCGTCATTCACTTTACCATAGTCTCCAGGGACCACAAACAGATTCCATTATGCAAAACTGACAGAATCTTACTACTGAGAGCTAAATGAGTATTTTCTACTGATTTTTTACTCAAAATTTCAGATTCTTATGCTCAGCAGCTCTGCACAAGCTCTACTGACTTCCAGAAAGTCATCTCTACAAATTCATTCTGTGGTAAAGTTTCCTTATACCACAAAGAGACTTAATACACTTAATGATTCTATGATATCCAACCACATCTTTTCACTATTCTCTACTATGTGCTCTTGAAGAACTGCAGCCTGCAAGAAGAGCTCATGTTGGAGAAGTTCATGGAGAACTGTCTCCTGTGGGACAGACCCCACACTGAAGCAGGGGAAGAGTGTGAGGAGTCCTTACCCTGAAGAGGAAGGAGAGGCAAAGAAAATTGTGATGATCCAACCACAACTCCCCTTCCCCAGCCCTTTGCACCACTGTGGGGGAGGAAGTAGATAAATCAGGAGTGAAGTTAAGCTTGGCAGGAAGAGAGGGGTGGGGGAAAACTGTTTTAAGGTTTGTTTTTTAAACCCTCATTACCCTACTCTGATTTGACTGGCAATAAATTCAATTTATTTCCCTTTATCCTTGTCCTTATCTTGACCCATGAGCCATTTGTTATATTTTCTCTCCCCTGTTCGGCTGAGAAGAGTGACAGAGCAGCTTTGGTGAGCATCTGGTGTAGAGCCAGAGTCAGCCAAGAGGCAATGAAATTCAGCCCTGTTACTAGTCCTAGGTGAGTACACTGCATGTGTACATACACCTAGTACGCAATCAGTAACATTGTACAGATTCTACTGAATTTAATTTTGCTTTATAAAATAATTTAAACTGAGTATCTGACATCTTCACAAGTCCTTCTTACCCATGTCCTCATTAGGTAGCTACAGCCTGGAAAACCAGCAGATCTTTATACAGAATTCATCTAGCAGATGGAATAGAGTCACTATCTAACAGCAAGTATAGAATGCAATGGAAATTCATATTTTTTCATCAGAGGTATTAAAAATTCACTTTATAAAGAATGCCTTGTTTTGAAATTCAATGCATCTTTTAAACTTTAAAGGATAAAGTGAATGTATTACTGCTTATCAATCTGGCATACTTCTTTTCTAATTCCCATGTTTTCTATCAACATTTTCTGAATAAACAAATAATGAAAAAGCAATGACGCAGCTAATAAAGACTACCAACATTGAAAGGATAAAGAAATATTAATTTTCATGCATAACTGTTAAAATCTGCCAAGATTTCACGTGAAAGATTTTATTGTGAAATTTGTGTGTGACCAAAAACTCATCTCAACAGTTCTGAGCCATGAAATGAAACCTTAGAGAATTCTTTTTGCAAGTGGCAATGAACATCACTGAAAGGATTCTTTCAGACAGCTGCATTAATATAACTAGCCAACTTCCCAGTTTTGAGACAGCCTCTGCCAACAAAACGATATCACTTTCATGCCTGAATCAGAGAAACAAAATACGTCATCAACAAAATTTTTGTCTATTTTTAATCTTCTCTGGGTTTTGGGTTTACTTTTCCCATTCTCATGCAGCCAATAGGATTTGCTTTACATAATGGATTTCTTTAAATTGTGGCAGTTCAGGAAAAGCAAACAACCACAAAAACATAAACTGGCTCTGCAAAGGAAAGCATAAATAGGATACTAATAAGATGCACACTATCGATTACACAAGACTCTTTTAATATGAAACATAGTAGCTGTCTCTCTGTCTCTAATTCTACAAAAAATGCAGCATTTAAGTTAATAATAACTGAGTTTTGATTTAGCAGTTTTCAGGTAAAGCTATTTCTCTTTAACACATTCTCCCCAAGAAAAGGAACCCGTATTTAGAAATATTGAACACAATAAATGTGCTTTCAAAGCTTGAATGAATGTGATGTTGACACAATATTAATTAGAGTATGATATAAAATCTGGAGAATTGATGGAATCACAGAATGGTTGAGAGTAGAAGGGACCTCTTGAAATCATCTAATCCCTCACAGAATGATTATCTCACAGAATATTCAGAGTTGGAAGGGACCCATAAGGACCACTGAGTCCAACTCTTGTCCAACAGGACATCCCCAAGAATCACACCATGTGCCTGAGAGCATTATCCAAATGCTTGTTGAGCTCTGTCACACTTGGTGCTGTGACCATTGCCCCGGGGAGCTGTTCAGTGCCCAGCCACGCTCTGGGTGAAGAACCTTTTTCCAACCTAACCTAAACCTTCCCTGACACATCTTCAGGCCATTCCTTCAGGTCCTGTCACTGACTGCCAAAGAGAAGAGGTCAGTGCCTGCACCTCCACCCCCTCTCATGAGGAAGCTGTATACAGTGACGAGGTCTCCCCTCAGTGTCCTTTTCTCCAGGGTGAACAGACTAAGTGACCTCAGCCACTCCTCATACAACTAATGATGCTGTTCTGTGATGAACCAAAGCCACCACTACCATCCATGCCCTTGAGCCAGATAAAAAGGCTGGTGGGAGCATACAGGGCCCTACTATAACCCCAATAGTGTCATACTGCATCTGGGGAGGAAAAGTGATCCCAGAGGAACTAATCTAACCCCACTGCTCAAGCGACCTGCCAGATCACGTTGTCCTGAACTGTACATAGTCAGATTTGAATATCTTCACAGATGGAAAATCTACAGGCCCTTCTGGGCAACCTCTTTCAGTGTTTGACCACCCTCACAGTAAGAAGCATCTTCTTCATTTAGTCCTCAGACTGAATTTCCTGTTTTTCAATTTTTGTCCACTGCCTCTGGTCCTATCAAATGGCATAACCAATACCTTCCTCTTAATTTCTTCCCATCAGGTATTACACATTGATGAGATTCCCCTGAATGTTAAACAGTCCCAGCTCCCTCAGCTTTTTCTCATAGAAGAGTCCCCTAAACCATCTTTGTGGCTCTTTGCTGGAGTTGCTCAAGTTTCCTGCACTGGGGGATCCAGAATTGGACAGAGTATTCCAGTTCAATTGTGAATATGACATTTACTCTGCAAAATATGATTGCAACTTTGAAATTAAATTCCTAATGACTATTAATGGAGCAAATAAGTTTCACAGGTAGCAAAATTGATGCCAGGCAAATGAATGTAATGAAGCAAAAAGAAGTAATGATGGTATTCTCTTTGGATAGTAAATGCCAAAGATGAAGGTAGATAGGGAAGCCAGAGGAAGGGCAGGTTCTAACAAAGCATAACTTCAAGGAGAGAACAAGAGAGTAGCCACGATCATAAGAAAAGATCTGGTTACTACTTCAAATTGGAAAATACTGGTTTATTCTGCTTGTTCCCCTTATAGGAAGGTATTTGTGATGGAGTAACTTTATAAACAGTTAATGGTGACTTGAGTTTTCACTCAAATACAGCTGATGAGAAGCAGGATTTAAAATCCCAGCTTATATGAGTCTTCTTTTCTTATAGTTTATTAAGACATATTCATTAAAAAAATAATTTTAACTTCCTCTGACTCAGTAAGAATGAAAGAGTAAAAGTAAGTCTTGGAGTCTTTCTGTGAGGCGGCAATGTCAGAATAAATGTGATTGAGCTATTTGTTTCAAGAAGTAGCAATAAACTGTTTCAATTAGGTAGTGAAAAAAAATCCAAGGACTGCTGAAGGACAGATCATCTTCATGCATGGTTGCTAAATTTCTGCATGCTTTCCTTGTCAGTAAAAAGAAATAGAATTATTTTTTCATTGAATTTTTAACTATTACAATAACAACTAAAAAGGAAGAAAATTAGTTTCTGCTACTGCAAAGGTAAGACTGAAAGGAAAAAAAAAGATTAGTAACCAGGCATAAGAGTAACAAAGGAGATAAGGTACACAATAGTGAAAAGCAATACCAGCTTTACTTGGTAGTAAATAGCAACAACATTGAATATTTATTTAAACATACAGAACGTAAGCCAAAATACAATACCTGCAGAGAAATTTTATTTAACAGCACACTGTGCCTCAGCTTGTTTTTTTCCTATTCATCACCAGTTTGAAGGATACTCAGCAGAAGAATAATATGTGATTCTGCAACAAACTGAGCCTGACTGCTTCCGTGTATGTAACTCTGGAAAATAAAAATGAAAAACATTCCCCTTTAAAACAAAGAAATCCATTGAAAATGGCACAACCAGATATGTGAGAGTGAAACTCAAACTGTTTTTGCAGAGAAACACAGGCTGCAAAAGCTAAAAATTAACAGTGCAGTTTATGTTTGTTTAGCAAAAAGGCATATTTCGACAAAGCACATATATACAGTGAACATTATATATGTATACAGATATATACCATGAATGTAATATTTAAAACATGAGTGCATTATGCTGGACTTTTTCACACTGTTGCTACTGTGGAACAAAGAACAGACATTTATTTGCTCAAGAGAAATAATTTTTGAGAAGGGAGGTGATGAAATCAAGGACATGCCTCAGCAAGGTTTTACAAAAGTGAAAACTGAACTTCGCCTTCGAAAAAATTATTCTACTTTAGCATATTAGTGAAAAGCTGTTAGTGTTTATTGGTAACTAGCTATGAGAGCAAAAAAGGAAGAATAATTTGAGGCACTGCAAACTTACAAAGGGAGGGAGATTCTCTTCCTCTACTACATCAATTACAAACATTGAGTATAATTTATCTTACTACTCTATGTGAAATCAAATATATCGATGTTCTCAAAGTATTATTTAAATATACTCTTCTTAGGCATGGATACAATTTTCACCTCAACTAAATAAAAAGAAAAATGCTCACATATATTAAGGTAAAGAAACAGGAAACGTTTTGGCCCCTTAATGGGTTTGTTAGTTTATTTTTTAACTCATACATGTTGCTTTACTTAATTTTTTTCTGAATAATTCTGTCTGAATACCATCTTTGTTAGGACTCAGAACAATTCAGATCTGAAATACTCTGATGCTTTACCCACACTAATTAAATTCTGGTTAATGAAGTGTCAGATCATGTAATTCTTAAGATATTATAGAAGTTTTCAGTCAGTAGTTGGTTATCTACTGTTTTCAAACTTCAATTATATTATGCTCATTCAAATAACCAATTCAAAGGTAAACCAGGCAAGACCTTCATGTATTTAAAGATTCCATCTCTCAGACACAGTTTTTTTCTTAAACAATATAAAAATCACTGATCTTATAAGAATATCTCATTGCAGGATGCTATAACAAATTATTTCTAGACTTTTTTGTGTGACTCCTTATAACTCTCACTAAGGAAATATATACATGCATGTATAAAACAAAGGAAGGAAATAAGCATATGTATGAACAAAAACTAATGACAAAGTTAAAATACTTGATAGATTGTGTTAATGTAAATTATTTTTCTTCTAGGGCAGCAATTTAATTCACCATAACACCATTGAAGGTACAGAATCCAAAGTATGTACAGAAACACATGCAGATACTATATAGAGAAATAATGCCTTTCCTCAAAATAGTTTGCTGATATTACATTGTTTAGCTTTCTTCCTAGTAGGGAGGTATAGCCTCACCTTCAAAAACGTAAATTTTATGCTACTGCTTCTGACCAAAATAATGTGTCCCACACTGGGGAAGAATCACATTTGAGTTGCTAGGTTCATCACTCAGCATAGTCATTTTATTTAAAAATATCACTCAAGTTTGTGTGACTTTTGGTTTCACTTGGAAATAACAAATAACTACAAAGAATTTTGTTAATGAAATAGGACAGTTCCATAACCATGTAGCTGTCAAACCCGTACACTAACAAAGTTTTAAAAAAATGCCAGCAAATATGTTAACTCTGAAAATTTCAAGCATGATTTTTCAGTAGCTATTCACACATGAAAAATTCTCTTAATCTGAGGATGATGCAGTAAATCCAGTTTGCAATACTGTCCATGCAGATTACTTACAATGCAAAGCTGAAACCCCACAAAGAAAAGACTAAAAGCTATAAGAAACTAATTAGATGGTTATTTTTATATGTTTATCTGTTACAGAAGTGGCATAGTCATTTCATCTAATTCACTAGCAGGGTTGGTATCACAGTAATATAAGGATACAGCTATTGGAAAGACATTCTCAGAAATCTCTCATTAGAATAACAGGATCATAGAATGGCATGGGTTGGAAGGGACCTTTAGAAGTCATCTAGTCCAATCCCTGTGCAATGAGCAAGGACATCTTCAACTAGATCAACTTGCTCAGAGCCTTCTCCAACCTGACCTTGAATGTTTCCAGTGATGGGGCATTGTAAGGAATTCAAGAATACCCTGCCTGTCTCAAACACACTTAAGGTCACAAAAGGGATTAGTCCTAAGATACATCAGCCATCACAGAGGGGCAACTTGAGATAAGCACAAAAGAGATGAGTGTGCACAAATTCCAGGCCTGGCAGAGGAGAGATCTGATTAGCACAGCCTGATTAACATATCTAAACAAAAATTCCCACTGTGTTGTGCTACTTCCATGCCTGGTAGAGATCTGGTTATCACATCCTGAATAATGTATCTAAACAAAAATTCCCACTATGGCAAACTGCATATATATATTACTGGTCAAAGCTCAGCCTGAGTTTTGACATCAGACAGGTGGTATCTGTGATCACCAAAACCCCACCCCGAGGAAGGATGCAAATGAAGGCACACCCATCCTTGCTTTGTATGAAAAATAGGAACAAGCCTCCATGGATATGTGGAATTTGGACTGTATAAAGGTGGTACCCCCAGATGAGCAGTCTGGGACCCCCCCCCACCAACAGCATGATTTGGGACCCCTACCATCAGAAGAATGACTCGGGTGAAGATGGACCAACAGGATGCTGCTGGATCCATGGGTGGTGATTATCTCTGCCTCCCTCCCTCTCTCCTCCCGCTCTTTCCTATTTCTTCCTATCTCTCTACCTCACATTTACAATTATAATCAAATAAACCCATATTATTATACTATTAACATATTATTGACTTTAGCATATGGTCTCATTTGCACCTTAATTTGGGCAGATGCGCCTCTCACTAAGCAGATCTTAACAGGCATCTATCACCTCCCTAGGCAACCTGTGCCAGTGTCTCATCACCCTCATCATCAAAAATTTCTTCCTCACTCGCAATCTAAGTCTACCCTCTTTTAGTTTAAACCTATGCAGCAGGTCTAAAATCTCTGTCCCCATCTCTCTAGTAAGACTACTTTAAATACTCAAAGTCTGTAATAAAGCCTCCCTAGAGCCCTCTCTACAAATTCATTGTTAATATATAGGTAATCACTATGATAAAATCCTAATTACGTCAAAGAATTTAGAGCAGAATAACTTTCCCTGCCTTTTTCCTTAACAAAGTAATTAATTACATGATGTAAAATATGCATATTTGTATCGAAATTTGACTAGTCTCTCAAAAGATAATAAAAGTCCTTAAGAAGACAAAATCACGAAAACGATTTCCTCATTATCACAATTAATTAGCTGACAGATAAAGAGTCCTAGCTGCCATCCCATGAACTAGATACAGTTTATTTGCAAATGTGAAACTTAAACCAACCAGCCAACAACATGAAACAAAACCACTCTGACTAGAAGACCTGAACCACAGACTGTAATTTGAAAACTACCTGAGGAACATGAATGCTAAATTTCTCATAGGGATTAATGCTCTAACTATATTTCTTCAAATTTGAGTTGCTATGGGCATAGCCTTGCTTGCAAGGAAGTGGATGTTCTTTGATTTTGTTCTGGAAATGTTACACGTACATTAAAAGGCTAGCAAGAGACAATTGTTATGTAATGCTCTATTCCCAGAAAGGGGAGAGAAATGGATAAAAGCAAAGTGAGTAGACACCTTAAACATAAAAACCCAAGCTTCATCTTTGTTTCAGAGGGCAAGAGATCTCATGTTAACAGAAAGAGTGCACTAGTTGAAAGCCACTTTGTTAAAATGTTAAATAAGGCAGATATTTGTTGCCCAGCATTACCTTAAAAACCAAAGAAATTTCACTGTTAACTTCTTTGTTCTATTACAAATGCCCTTAAGTAGATTATTCTTTAAAGTTACCCAGCAATAAATCTGAGTGTGATCAGTAGGTTCCTCAAATTGCTTCCCCAAGACACTGCTCTCTTAAAACAGCAGTATGATGTATCACCTCTATAGTTGTGAGTAAGTCAAAGCAATGCCAGTAAAATACAGAAAGACTGTTCTATGATGTTCCAGTGATGAAGGATAACCAAAACACCTTGCATCTGAGAATATATTGTGAATCACCTGAATTTTTAACAGCACCTCATCTCATTTCTTATGAGGATCTTAACTACTTCGGTTTTTCGCTTCAATGAATTTTCAGACCTATGTTCTAAACAGACAAAACACAGAGTAGAAGTTTTCAGAAGGCAGAAGACGAGTATTTAATATTAAAATTATGGCAAACAGTTTTTCTTGAAGAGAGAATGGTGACAACTAGGGTTATAGCTGAATGGCAGGTTAATGGTTGGACTTGATGATCTTACAGGTGTCCTCCAACCTTGGTGATTCTATTATTCTATGAACAGTGTGGCACTGGTCCTTGCCTAGAGTCATAATGCAATATTGCAAGCCCATTCTTAAGTGTAGACTATATTTGTATCGATACATAGGTACCAAATGTACCCACGCACACCAGTTTGTACACTGCAATGGCCAGTGACTCAGGACATTCTGAAATTGATGTCCATCATCTGTGGCTTGTACTAAAATAGAATACATTTACATACACTTTTTAAAAAGAATTTTTTTAAATCGGCTATTCATCAATACTCAAGCTGAAAAAAGGATCTGGTCAAATGTGAGGCTTCCTTATTTTCACACTATCTTTCCTTCTATAAGAAGATTGCTGAATGACCCACATGCAAGGCACATATCCTCCCAAAATTTTCCTTGAAGCTACAAACTATTAAAACACTGAGAAGGAGGATTTCTGGTTTTGCTATGTTTTATGCTTTTTGACACTGAATCCATTTAATATTTAGAAGCTCTGTGAAGTCTATCTGGCTACAAATGCTCTAGGAAAAAGCTTTAAATAAATTCATGAATAAATTCAGCATTACTCTTTCATTTTAAAGACATCAAGAGGGAGGACCATGTAAGATGTAAGGATAAGAACAGAAACAGCCATACTTTGAGCAGAAAACCTGTACAGTCACACAATTACTGCTGCCATACAACAGATGCAACAGCAAATACCATGCTGGTAGGAAAACCAAAGCATGAGTGACTGACATGTTGAACAACCAGTCCTTTTCCAACTCCAACATTCCCCCATCTCAAGACTGATTTCACAGAAGCAATTTGAATTGCAAACTGGAATAATCATGTGCCCAAATCAGGCCATTTTCTTTGGCAGTGACAAACAATTGTTCAATGCATGCATATTTCTACAAAACTGTGTTAAATATTTATCCACTACTCATAAACTCATTAAATATTTAGTGTTATTGAACTGCAGATGGTACACATATATATAATCCCACAATAGTCAAGGATAACAGTAATGCAATATACTTTTAAATTTCCCTAAATGCAGCATATGCTTGTGATTTCCCTTCAAGAGTGATAGTTGTCATGGTTCAGTAATATACTTAAGTATAACTTCTGCCCTTTCCTTCCTTTCTCTTTATGCAATGTAAATAAATCAGAAACAAAGGGAGGGGAAATAAGGCCTCTGTAAGTTGTATGCTAATTCTTAGGCAAGATGAATTTGTGGAGTACCCAAAAATAAAATACAATTTCAGGTGCTTCAGTAATCTTTCCTAACACAAGCATCATGATGTTTATTTTCCATTAGTATGTACATGAAGGATGCTAGCGTGCAGGGAGCTGATTAAGACTCAGTTGGGCTTAGTAATGGCCTAAGACACACAGCTACTTCATGAACTATAATAATTTCAGATAACTAAGAAATAACTTGTCCTGAATTTATGAGATATTACACACATCTAAAAAAAAATAGTGTATCAAAGCCCAACCAAAAGCAGACAAATTTTGCTAATAACTATTCTTGATATTTTTAAGATGAATTTGGATTATATGTTGAAGGAACCTCTACATGGAGACTGTCCACTGAAGGAGCCAATAGGCCAAATTGAAGCTAATATATGTGGAAAGAAATGAAGCAACACAGTAGTTAACTGGCCCAGAGAGAGTTATGAATTCCACACCATTAGGAAAAATGCTATTAATATGTCTTCTTTTACTACATTAACACTCAAGATGAAATTCATCAGAGAAAGGAACATTACAGAAGGCCATGGATTACTTAATTATGCTTTAGCCTTCAGAATGATTATTTCAATTAAAGACCACCAATTTTGCCAAGAGCACACATTAGACATAAGAAGTTGTTCTTTTCTCTTAATTTAGAGGAGGACAAGAATCACATAACATTTACTATCAATTCAGCTTTTATATTGTCCAAGGCCAGGAGTAGCATGAATGTCATCAGTACTTAAATGTTTAAAATGTTTAAAAAGTGAAAGTTCTAAAACATTCTCTCACAATACCATTTACACACCTTATCATTTTAAGTGTGAATGCAGGAAAAGGTCGAACATATTGTGGAGAACAAATAGGTTCATTCAGTAAAGCAAACGCTCTGAAATCAAGCATCAAGGTATATTAATAAATGTTTTATTGTGTGATTTCATGCTCATAACCATACTTCTCCAGATGGGTTTTCTGCTATGTTAACTATGCAACAATTCAAAAGCAGCTTAAACTGCACAGCAAGAGAAGAATAAAATTGTATGCAGCTCAAACCCCCCAGCTTTCCGACTCTGTTATTGCAGCTACCTATTTAAACACTGTGTTTTCTAAAACCATCATTTTCACATAGCTACATCTGAAACATACTCTCCAAATATGCTTATTTTACTCCTACATAGCAGCATTTGTTCAGTTCACAGAGGCAGAACAGAGTTCAAGTTAAGAACCCAAAGGGGACTTCATATGAAGTTATTAGCCTAGGCAGATCTATTCAAATATGAAAATGGAAGCCTAATCTGATTCCCTGCTTACTTTCCATCACAGAAGATAGCATTATCTGCTGGTGATAGCATATGTACACTCACCTAGCCCTCAAAAGCCCTTATTGTGACCACTGATGTGAAGAAATATGAGATGATGCTGGTTTGGGCCTAAGTTATTCACACATGTGAGAGTGGCTATCAGCTTAGAATAGCTGTTAGCATAGGACATGATTTGTGAAAATAATTTTAAACCTTTATTTTGACAGAGGGATGTAATGTGGGTGTATGAGTTTATTTTAGAGAACTTAAACAACACTGAAACTGAGTAAATAAATATACAAAGGCACATCTCAAAAACTGAATACAAAAAGTCTTGCCTATGGTTCATTTATTAAACAGCTCAGAAACCTCTGACTAGTCTAATTACATATTAATGTCCAATAGTTAGGATAATGTCCAAGTCTTTAATAGAGCAATTTCATGTAGATACCTAGATATAAAAAGGGCATCTGCAAATGATGCTTAATGGCTTCAAAATTTAATGTAGTATTCAACACAAAATAAATCTAAACTCATTCACTGCTAACAGAAACCCTAAATGAACAAATTTGCATTTCTGGCAAAAT
>NW_008655271.1:41182-86136 GCF_000695815.1 Acanthisitta chloris | reverse complement strand
TATATATATATAATAGCAGTCAGCTCTTTGAGAAAATATATTTTCATGAATCTTCATTTTATTTAACAATAAAACAGGAATGCTTTAGTTTAACACTAACCCACTAAAAATAAACAATTTCTTTTAAATAGTTACTAGATACAGGAACATCTCCAACTGAAAATATAACCCAAAAGTTTGCCACTGATGAACATTTCATGTATTACATTCCTAGCAAAAAATCTAGTTAAGCAATGTCTCTACATGAAATCCAATCCAGCTCAGTTATAAACCAGCAAGAGCAGGACTAACAAAACAGCTAAAGTGCACAGATCAGCACACACAAAATGGTGAGAAATAGACAGAATCACGAGATCTAACATATGCACCTGTAGCAATTTTATTCAGCTTATGCTCAAGCATGTTACTCTAAAGAGTAGTGGGATGATCTAGAAAATCAACATTGGCCCCCTCAAATAAAACTCCACATATTTCTAGTTGTCTCAGCATCCTTGGTGCAACACTTAGTGCAAGGGTTTAGACTTCCACTCACTAAACTTGACTATAAATCCTATATGTAATAAACACAACAATCTCATGCAGGCTCTTGATTACCTCACGTAATAATTCAATGAATGTGAGTTACACTTTCATTGCCTGAGCTCACTGCTGTATTCACTATTGCCCCAAACCAAAACAGAGTCAAGAGACAGCAAAAGGTTTTCATGGGACTAACTAGCAGATACAGGCTGTTCTGGCTGCCTCCCACAAAGTCCATCTGGCACAGAGCATGGAATATGTTCTGGGTTCCCAGCCATAGAGCAAAAGAGGAGAAGTGCTGCCTTGCTTTTGCAGACTAGTTGGCTGGAAAGTGTAGTTGATACGATATGACACAGTATACAAATCCTGGTTTATGCTGTTGCTTTGGTTGTTCCTAGGCAGCGTTTAAGCTATACTGCATTATTTAGGGCATCTAGAAGTGCTGTCAAAGGAGTCAGCTAGCAGAGATGATCTCACAAAACCAGAAACTGTGAACACTCTGCTCAGATATACAGAGGCTTTGATATAACCTGTTAAATAAGAATTCATTCTGAGGGACTTCTCCCACATTTTTTTAACCACAGCATAATAAGATGACAAAAGATGCAGGAATCCTTCAAAGAATTGTTACTTTGTGGGTTTCAGAAAAAACTTCCAGAACTAAAACCTCTCATTAGAAATAAAACATTGCTAACCTTTTAGTATTTAATTCCCAAATTACCTAATAGATTGGCATACAACAAATGTCTTTCTTCTGAAAGGGCATTAGGACACAAAGTACCCAGCTGAGAGATCTTAAGAGCTGCAGGTAAGATTTCCAGGATCTCTAAAACAATATTCTGGTAGCTTGGGGAAGTTTGCATGACAAGGGTTAGCCTAGTTGTCTAAGGAAAGGAAATTTTGGCAACTGGGATGCTTTGCTTAACAAGCTGATTACTTTTAAATCAACTTAAGAAAGACAGCAAAAAATCTCAGAGGAAAGTGACATTCCTACACAATTCATTACAGCTGAACAACCAAAGCAGTGAGTCTAATAAAAAAAGCTTTGATTAAGTCCAGCAGTTAATAGCTGGAGTATGTACTGCTTGCTTAACACATGGAAGCCAAACTACAATACTTCTAATTAGGAAACAAAAGAAATTGAGATGTTTTTCATCTACTGCCCTGGGTTGGAAGCTGATGAGACCACATTGGATCCATGGGTAGTGACTATCTACCTCTCTTTCTCATCTATTTTTTCCTCTCTTTCTCATCTACTTTTTTTCTCTTTTCTTTTCTCCTTTGCAATATATTAAGTTACAAACTGCACTGAGCAGTATCCCCTTAAGTACTCACAAAGTGCCACAATCAGTGCCCAGCTAAGGCTTTGTTCTCTCAAGTTATGCTAAGTTAAAGTCTGCACAGAATGTTTGAATGCTAGGAAGTTTACTGATTTCCCTTTGCCGAGGGTCCACACGGGTGACCCAAAGTTTATAAGTAAAAAATATTTCTTTTTGAACCTCCTGAGAATTGAGTTTTTTTCTCCCACACACTGCCCAGAGTAATTCAAAATTACCTTCCCCTCAAGCCACCGAGCAAACTGGGGCATTACCAGCATAGCATTCCTCTAAAAACACAAACACATTGGTAATAAGAACTATTATCTGAACTCCAAAATAGCCTTTTACTTTTTGCCCTCAATCTGATACTAAGCACAGTATGGGATGTATCTCCTTGGTCTTAAAAAAAAAAAATGAGTCAAAGGTAAAATATACACCTAGATGCTGCCATATACCATTTCTACAGTGTGGAAGTGTGATGATCTTCACACTACTGATGTCCTGACAAAGAGTGGTCATGACAAAACAGTAAAGACAGCTACTTTATAGTAGACCATAAGTTTTGCTTATAGAGATGGAAGAGCTGATCTAGCCATTCAGCTGAAATAATTTCGTTGCTATTTAAATTATGGCTTAGAATCTATGACTAGTGAAGTTTCATATGATCCAGACAATATTTATATATTTAACTTCCTCATTTTGCTCGATCTGTATTTATATTTTCTTTATAATTACAGCCATTTTGGACATAGCCTTCACCATAACCACATCTACCTCTCAGCAATATTTATAAGCTGAAAAGATGTTTTGAATTTCTTAGTCAGAGCCAGTGATATTTTCTCTGTTGAAATTTCAAAGCCTTCTTTCAATCGGATTTCAAGCTGTGAGGCAAAAATGTAGTTTGACCTGGATGCTGAAGTTCTGGAAACAGAAATGAAGACAGACAGACTTTATTATGGTACTAGTTCCAAAACAGAATATGCTGAAAGCAAACAGCTGTGAAAAACATACACACACACACACACACACACAAAATGTTTACTTGGCAGCAGAAGCAAGGGGAGGTGTAAATTCCAAATGACCCCAAAGTCACAATCCAATTAACAACAGTAGGGGAATGTGAGCCGAATCCTGCATTTGATGTAGTTACCTTCTCCAAGCAAACTGATACTGCCCCTAATTTTGCTACACAGAGTTCAAGAGATAATGCATTAACCTATTTCAGGTACAGGTTTTGCAATGACCACTGACTGCAAGTTCCACGTTTGTTTTGGATTTGCAATTGCAGAGAAACTATAGGGGAAATATCTCTGTATTTGGAATGTGTCTTTTAAATGTTAATTAACTAGGAAGGTGAGACATATTAGGCAGGCATGATCAGGCATGCAAAATTGAGCATGAAAAATTAGTCTATATGATTGAGTAGTTCAGTACATGCCAGAGACAAAAGCCATACTACTCCTTCTTGCCAAAGTAATTTTTAGTACCATTTGAAGCACAGCCTGTATATCAATTTATAAACGTTAACACTTCAAAAGGAGGTATCCAACTGAGCACAGTATAAAGTTAGAGATTCAACTGATTGAATTAAAAAATTTATTTCTTGAGTACAGCTCTAGGTCTCTGAACTCCTTTCAGACTACACTTTTTAGCAAACACTGGATTTTTCTTAAGGGAAAGATTGACAACTAATTGCCAAAACTTCAGCACAAGAACATAAGCTGCTATTAAGGGACAGCAGTAATGTTTGTAGCAATGTATTTGCCTAGAGATTTTTGTATTTCAAGATTTTTTTAAATAAAAAAGTTATACTTGTGTGAAATATGTAACTCTTTCAAATAACCTGAAGTTTTATTAAGCCAGTTTTATAACAATTTTTTAATTACACGTCATATAGCAGGAACAGTCACATATATACATGCATGTCCTGGAATTTTATATCCTTTGGGATTTTGTTATGTAACAGTGAACCAGAATAAAACCCTAGGAATTAATTTTCTTTATTAAAAACAATTTTATGTACCAAGCTATGCAAGTACATAAAATATCAATATTGAAGTTAGTGAAAAGGGAGAAATGCATTTTAACTACTGCAAAGAGTTTTATTAAACTGTTCAGATTTCAGTGTAACATATCAACTGATACTGCTGCATAAAGATACCATTTCAATAATCTAAATCTCTAAATATGGACATTTTAACTTCATTATCGCTCCACAGCATTACATATCAACATTACTCTTTGGAGAAAGAGAACAGCTCATCAGATTTTTAAGAAAACAGGATTCAGATTGGCATGCATTAAATGAGGGAAATTTAGTTACATTCTTTCTCTAAATCTTCCTTTCCCAAATTGTTTTTTTGTGTTTAATCTCTCTTCTCCTCATTCCTCTACAAGTCAACTTAGTAACTTCCTCTATGACGGAAAACTCCAATCTACACCACAGTTTTCCCAGTGGAAAAGAGGTATATGCTTATTATCTTCTCAGTATATTCTCTCTAATTTGATCTTTGTTTCTGCTAATTAACACTTAAGACCACAAAGAAGCAGTGATTGGAAGAAAGGGACTAAGGAAAAGTACAGGCCTAACATGATTGTACAAAAAATTCAAAATTGAACTGAATGCATATTAAAAAATCAAAACCAAATTCTTAATAAGTTTTGCTACACTGTTTTAAAATTTTGTATCAGTATTCTAGAATAAGCCGATAATAATCAGAATTGTACAGCTGAGTTAAAGGGAAAAAAAATGGTTCAGTGTTGCCCACAGCAATTTTTTGAATGGTGTATTAGGTCTTGTTAGCAAATTGGAAGAAGTACTGCTGACATGACAGAGAAACTGAGCAAAATGAAGCCTTTAGCAGGATAAGTTGAGAATAAAGGAATCACTTCATGTCTACAACATAAAATTTGAGAGTATGCACACCTGCCAAATAGGAATTTATTTCACAATAACAAACGCTTTGAATCCATGATTGATGAAGGCAGTTATAGGAGCCACTTATTTAAATTCATTGCTTAATGCATTAGCAGATGCTTCCTAATTATTAGAATATAAGAGTAAGAATTTTTTTCAAGGGATGTGCTATGCCATTAAACGTATTTTTAAAAGTTCTGTTTATGATGGCAAGCATTCACTTAATATACCATAAAAGCAAGCAGCTAAAAATTTTATGTTATGACACAAAACCTCAGACCTATTTGCTGTGCTATCCTTAGCAAGTATTTCAGCCTGCAATGATTACAAATCAAATACTACTCTCAGCAAAATGAGTTGGATTTCAAGTTCTTTCTGTCAGTTGACTCCAAGAAAAACACCCAAATAGTGAAGAACCAAAATGTTCTGGGACTGCAAAAAACACACAAGTCTTACAGGCATTCAGAATTAACATTAGGTTCAAGCTTATTCTGAAATATTTTAAATGCTAGCTTTACTAATAAAGCACTAAACATTAATACCTAGAATTGGGGGAAAAAGAATCAATTGAACATTCAATGTCCATATGTTTGGGACAAGGAAATCTGGGATTTATTTGCTGCCAAATGAAAAATTTTCTTAAGATGTTATAAGTGCATATTTATGTGAGACTTTGATACTTGCACTACAGCATGCAAGAAAGTTAAGAATATTACAAGTACTGCATTGTGAAACTGCAGTATGTTTTCAGCTCAGATAGGAGAGAATAAGCTTAGTCATATTCTACAAATATCAGAAGTCTTAGTTATTCAGTGCTCAGTTATTCATAAATGCCTAGATTCATAAAATAACAAAGTGGAAATTTCATGACATTTAGTGTTTTGAAATATAAATAAATAAATTAATAAACAGGCACCCATGGACAACAAGTAAGTTTCTAGGTCAAAGACAAAGGCCATACAATGAATTGAATTTAAAAAGTGGACTGAAATATGAAGCAGGATTTTCAGAACAGATATATTTCCTCATGATAAATGACTCTCCTTTCTCTGCAGTAACACAGAGGTAACTTTTGCTTTGCAGAAATGAGGGCAGTTTGTAAGTATGGGCTACTAATTTGGGCAAATTGTTGAAAATCAAAAAACTTAAGATGGCTCACTTTTTAGAATAGTGTATTAAGTAACTAGAAAAAGGCACAATACTGATGTCAACAAGTTTTATGCAAGAGCATTCATATGCTCAATGTGGAAACACAACAATGCCTGGTAACTTTTGCTTTGCAGAAATGAGGGCAGTTTGTAAGTATGGGCTACTAATTTGGGCAAATTGTTGAAAATCAAAAAACTTAAGATGGCTCACTTTTTAGAATAGTGTATTAAGTAACTAGAAAAAGGCACAATACTGATGTCAACAAGTTTTATGCAAGAGCATTCATATGCTCAATGTGGAAACACAACAATGCCTGAAGGATGCAGAATATACTAGGCTGGGAAAGAGAAATAGTAACAACCTGAGAAGGACACTGCAAATAGGCAAAAAAAAAGAGAGGAAAAGGCTAAATGAACAAAAGAAAAGAACACAGGGGTTAAATTGCTCAAATGAACTTCTGACAAGTTGATATACCACACAGGAGATAGCAACTCAGTGAGTAAATCCAGTGAGATGCATAAGAATTTGATGTCTTTTATAGATTAAACTGCAAAAGGGAGACAGAGATGGATTAGAACAGAAATATTGCTCTAAGAAGAATCACAATACTTATTAAGCAGGTAACAGAATATCACAGCAAAACATAGACAGAAATGAAATATAGAACACATACAAAACTTCATGTGCCATTAAAGCAAGAACAGAAAAGTTCTGGGTCTGAAAAAATGCTTCTATGGATATCCTCAGGCTGAATAGCAGTAAAAAGATGCTTTCGGTCTATGCAGCCTAGATCACCTGGAGAACACTGACATGATTCCCAAGACAGCAGTAAGTGAAAAGAATTCAGATGCTTAAATACATCACAGTACCAGATTACTGACTACCTTTGAAAACATTCAGAAACTTTATCAAATCTGAGGTCATTAAGTATTATTTTCCTCTCTTCCTGGTGTTTAGAAAGATCCAACTTCTGTATTTTAAACTATCTACATTATAGTTGAACTTCTGTAGCTTAAATTTTCTCTTAGAAGACTATTTTTTCCCAAACTTTTCTTCCAAGCCAAAAACTTTTGGGGTACCCATAGCTAACTGGAAATTATTAACAAATAAAACACCTAGCATAGGAAAACTCATTGCATATACACTAAACCTAAGGCATGGTTCTCTGGCAAATTGGCAGAAAAGAGCATGGATGTCCAGGCTTCCAAAAATTAGCATAAATTAAGAATGCAAAACACAGCCATCACATAGGTGATTGCGAAGAACTGCTTGCTTCTGCATCAAGTTCCTTTAAGTCCCATTGTACATAGCCTTGGACGTTGTATGCAAATAAATGCATTAATATTTTTCATTGATACATTTTTCACAACAGAATTTCAAGATAGCAAGCCAAATCCAATTAAAATTTAAGACATTTACAACACATAGGATTTTCTTAATAATAGACAGTGCTTGTAATCCACTGAAACAAAGCAAAAACTCCCAAGTTTGCATTTTCATGTGTGCTGGATTGAAACTGATTCACTAGCAGAGCCTGGATGAAGGTCTTCAAGGCACCTGTCTGAACCCACAATATTTCTCTGAGTGTATCTAATTCACTCATTTCCTACTGACTGAGGTTAGCAAGTTCTAGTGTGACATTTCCTGTTTTCTCTAAATTAATTACAACAACTCCGGTCAACAATTCCAAGAAACTTAGGTAGTTTTGCCAGTTTTCAAAACTCATCTATACAGACAGGTTTGTCTTTAATTTAACAACATGAACATGCAATATGAAGATTGTCCACACATCCACCACTTTGGTACAAAGGGTTATTCCCAGTGTCAGAGGAGCAGTTGTTGGCTTCATATTGAATACTGCCTCCTTTCACCCCTGTGGACTTTCATGATTCAGTTTCTTATAGACTAATGAGGCAATTATTTGAACATGAACAACTACTTATCACAGAATCTATTATTAAAAAGGAAAAAAGTTTTCAACACACACTACTTTAGTTTATACATGGTATGGAGCTCCTGTTAAAAAAACTCAAGGTGACTTGAACCTAAGCAAATTTCCAGTCCCATGATACTTGTAGAACAGCACAGAAGTTTCTTTGTATCTGCAATAATTTGGGCAAAGTGCTGATTCAAAAGAAGTCAATAAGCATTTTGCTATTGATTTCAACAGAGAAAATATTTCATTGTGATGGTTTATTGGTGATAGAATTGCAGAACATTAATATTTAGAAAGATATAAAATATCCACATAATTGCACAGAACAAACTATAAAGTAAAAACATTTATTTCAGTGTTAAAGAATTTCAATATAACATTCATTTCTACGTAGCATTTAACTGCAGAAGACTAAACTGGCTATTTAGATTAAAAAAAAACCTCCAAGCTTTCAACATAAAAGAAAAGGTTCTGCAAAATAACCTCAGGCAAGAGATTCAGCAGGTAACCTGTCAGCCACATTTCTGGAGGTCAGAAATGCCTCTCTCCCAAGGTCCTTATAAATTGACCTGGAGAGAGAATTATTTAGTGAACCAAAATATGGCTTATACTAAGCAATTAAACAAGAAAAAACAAGTAGGGGAAGCTTCATGACATCCTCATAGTAGTGCTCCACATCCAGTCTGGTAGCACATATTCAGCATCTGAATTTTCTCTAAGATGAACTATTTGTCCTGCACCTCACCAGAATAGCTTTTTTTAGAATGTATTTTTCATCATGAGCCAAGTATTACTTGCTTATTCCAAAAGGCAACTAACAGATGAAGCCCTGACTTTTACTGCAGTGTCTGTCTCAACAAAGAACTGTATGTAATGTGTGTGCTCACTCTTCTCAAAGATTACGAAGGGAAGAAGACCTGATCACATATCAGGAAGAGAACAGTCACAGTCCTCCAAGTACTACCTCTTCAGTCTCTCAAATTCTGCTAGTAGGAGGTAAGTTTCTGTCAATTCAATCTAAGCACATCTCTTTTTCCCTTCCTCTTTACATCTTGCTAACTCCAAAGAATGTGATCTAGTATATGCACCATGTAAATGATGTGGGGGTGTTCCAGTGTGACACAAAGACAGCTCAGGTATGACTGCACAGCAGACTCTTAAATCTTGCAATGTACCAATCAGAATCCACTAGTTGTTTATTTTTTCTATAATGACCAACAACTGAAAATTTTTATTCTTGTGACAATACTTACAGCATTTTCACATCTCTTGACACACACCTGAATCATCTGCAGTCAAATTTTATTCTATCACTTCATGAAATGCTCTGGACTAAGGAAGAATTACTTTGCAGTTGAAAGCCACCTTTTCACTTACTCAAAGACAGACACTATTAATGACACTACAGTTAAATGTTGATGTAGAGGTTATGACTTAGAATGGTTCCTTTAAATCTCTCCCTAAGAGAGCTGCCTTCCAAGACATACTCTAAGTTTTAAGCACACTACCCTGAAAGTACCACCTTGAATGCAGTTTAATAGGTATAAATTTGTACAGCAGCTTTTTGAAAACTGAAAGCTTAATGTTTACAATACCCTGCAGCTAAGAGTTCCACAGCTGTCTAACACGTAGAAACCTCTTACTTGAAATGTCACCTTCAAATTTCATTTAAACAACTGCACTACACTCAAATCAGGTTGCTATCATTTTTTCTACAGAAGGTTTTAAAGCTACATAAAGATCACCCATGTCATCTCCTGAGCTTTTTCCAGATTATATTTCAGCTGTGCATGAAAGACAGAATTTACAGCACTGAAAGTTCTTTTCTCTCATAGTAATTTTAAACACTGTTTACACTGTGTAGTCTTTTGTCCAGTGAGTGTTTATTTATGTTTGATTAAGCTATTCTAACCAAAAGACCTTGCTCCTGAACAGAAACAGTCTGCCAAGAGCCAATCATTTTACAGGCATTTTACTTTTACAGGAGAATATATATGACCTGTTTTTTCATTTAACATCACTTTACAGTTTTTTCCTACAGAGCAACTAAAGGCAGATAACACTCTTGTGCACAGTTCTTTTGCACAGCACTCCATATATACTTCTTTGCAGCTGGCCCTCCTGTTTATCCTTTCAAACAACTTAAGGGCAACAGCAAACTGTCAAGCTCTTGGAAAGGGATGGACAGTAAATAGTAAAGATCATATAATAAACCCCTGTGATACAGCACTGATTTTCTTTCACCTTGAAAAGGAATAATTTACACCTGTCACTTCCTTATTCAGTCATGAAAAGAACTTATTTGACTTCATTCTGTAACTTCTTCAAATCTATTTGATGACAAAACTGCTTTCAGTTCAAGTGGACTGTCAGCAGTAGCACTCTCATTCCTGTTGATGTCTTCAAGGAATTTCAGTAGATATATGAAGTAAGACTTCTTTCTATTGCTATGCTTCCTTCTCCAAAGTGTCATATCTAATCATCCATCTGTTTGCCCAATACAGAAATAATGCTTACAAGTTTTATGTTTCCAAGATCTCAAGAGCCATGATAAAAATAAAACCTGCCCAGTTCACAGTTTTATCCAAATCAAGGATTGCAGAAGCATAGTTTCCCCTGCTCATGTACATCACCTGCCCTGTGCTCTTGCTTTATGATCCCTACAATCCACTAATGCACACACCAGTAAAAACATCCCATACATCCAGTGTCTGCACCCTGATATATTATTTCCTACAGTATCAATCTGCCAGCTATGCCCAGCATCTGAGACAAGCTGCTTTGTCAGGCCCAGGCATTATCATACTGCCAGTGGGGTCTCCTTTAGCAGAGGGAAAACTAGCTGCTCTGTTCCATTTCCAAGGTCCTTCCCCATTGGTACAAATTCTCATTCTTCCTTTATGTATATTTTCAGACTGATTCCTCATTTTATTGTAAACATCTCTTTGTAATTTCCCGATTACTGTTTAATCCATCTGATGGTTACTACACTCTTTAACAAAATGTTAGTGCAAATACCTTCTGACTCAGCTTTGGTACTCCATTCACAAAAATTATTCACACATGTATTCCTATCTTAGCAATTGTTATCTAGAGCATTTTGTTTGGTGTGGGCCTTGCAAACACCCACACACCTTCTTTAAAAGCTGACATCACATTAACCACACTCCCTGTACTCCAGGAAAAAATCTACCTCCTGCATTATCTGAAATTCTTTTAATGATATAGAACATTAATATAAAAAATATATATTTATTTATACAAAATATAGGTAAAAACCTTCTAAGTAGTCAGCAAATTTATAATTCATTCAATGTGTACTGTCATTACACACAATGTAACTTAAAGAAGTATAATGCAGTACTTCAACTCTTGCAACAAGCTTTACCTGGACTCACTACTCTTGGCAACATACAGCTGTGTTATCTTAAATTTTCTCATCCTGTCTCTCCCTTTTGAAAGCTCACATTGTCCACTGCCTTTCAGTGCAAACCAAGCTATCTTACATTCTTACTTTGAAAGTCAACTCAATATAAATGAAGCACTCACTACATATCTCTGATATATTGTACATGCTCTTCAAACTGCTTCCAAAGAAAACATGTTACCTTTAAAAATTAAAGATTTTATTTAAATTCTGCTAAGTATATCATAAGGAAACTTATTACCTATGAAATGTAATTCCTCGCCCAAAAGCCCTTTAGCTCAAGAATGGTTTTCCCCTCCGACAATTTTTCTTTAGCTTTTAATAGTTTTCAAGGAGTCCCAGGGTTATCAAGAACAGGAAATGGTTGTATATAACCCACCTTCCTAAGAATGGTAGTAAAGAAAAGTCAGCTTGGTTTGTTTGCTGCAGATCTTTGTTAAAGATCTGAAAGAAGCACATCACTCTTTTACCCAAAAGCAAAAAAAAAACCTCCAAATCACCGGAACGAATCTAAAGATCCAACAAACCAATAGCACAAAAATAGAATCCAACCCTAGAACTAAGGTGACAGAACCCTGAATGTTCAGACTCTTACCAGAACATGAGAAACCAAAAAAGCTTTAGACCTTGCAGCTCTCAGATGTAACTTGCATTCTTTACAGCAAAAAAAAAAATACTTCAGAAAATTTTTATTTTCTTTCAATAGTATCTTCATATATGTGGGAAACAGTTGCATGTATGTGAATATGGAATGCTTCCATATTTTTAAAGTTTCTATAGGTAGTCTTAATTATTATTCTTAATTTGTTTATTAATCATTCTAAGAAATGCTTTAGTGATCAGATACATTTTTTTCCCCCACCCTCATATCCAATCCTTCCACTCAGTCATATATTTCTTGACCTAGGGACAAAGAATATACAATCAAAATACGTGTTACAAGGTAGTAAAAAAGTATCTTTCAAACCCATGAACAACTCTGGAAATTAAAAAATATAAATATCCAGACAGTTATCACAAAACATAAATACTTCATAGCAATTTTTCATCAGTAACTTTAGGTTTAACTCTGTTGTCACAGTCACAGATTAGTGATCGAAAATAAATTCCTATTCTTTTTACCTGCTCTGGGACAGCATCCAATAATCCTTAAGCAGAGGTCACCAGTTTTGTGCAACATCACTGACTTAATACTGGTGCTTGCTATCAGTATTCATACAATTTCTCCTTTTTATGTTAAATGAGGAAATCTCATACATTAGAGAGCCAAAGCTATAATATTTAACAAGACCATCTACCATCAAGAATGAAGAAGGTTATTTTTCCCCATGTTGAATGACATGACTTATTTTGCAATGTTTGCTATAAAATACTTGCTAGTGCCATTCTTTAATCTGTGCCATCAACTCCATATCTCACTTTCAGAAAATACTGATCAGTATCATTGAAAAAGATTGATGCTATGCTTCTGGAAGGAGGTAATTCCAGACATTTCAGTATATTTCAGTCTCATCCTCATAGAAATTCAAGATTCATGACACAGGTCCCTTGATTTTTATTTATGATGTCCTTCAAAACAGGTAAGCTTGTTAACAAAATCTAAGAACAACTTCAAATATTGATGCAAATTGTTTAGCTATCCTAAGGACATAATTTTATTTTTAAAAGTTAGCCTGTGATATCATAAGTAAAAACATTACCAGTAAACCTGTGTTCTTGTCAGAGCATTTTGAATAAAGTTCCTTAACTTCCCTATGTTCCTGGCATTTTGAAGACAGTCTTAAGCATACACATTGAAAAAAAACTATTACCTCCTACAGCAGAAAAGCTGAACTGAACCACTACTATCTGAATTAGTCTGGTAGATGACAGTCTTCAGACACTTCTTTGAAGAAGACTGTACATTATCATTACACAAATTAAGGAATTGAAATAAAAGTTGGATAAATGAATTATTTTTCATCAGTCTTGTTTCTACATTTTTACTTCTTTCAATTGTTTCTATACTTCCTGTTTACATTTTGGATCCTCTTAGAACTAGAAAAACTACTAGGATTCAACCTGCAAAGAATCAAAAAAGAAAAATATAAATGTATATATTTGAAAATAATACCAGTTTAGGTATAGGATTTTAATGTTTTATATTTTTTTTTCTTTTTTAATTCAATTAATTACTCTACTGGGAACAGGAAAATTGAAAAAGAATGCACTTAAGCACTGTTTCAACCATTTTTGCTTTCTTGAAGGCAGGTAGATTGGCAGGAGAAGAGATAAGGCAACTAAGAACAATGAAGTGGAAGTAAGACAAAATTTAGACCTCATTCTGCAAGATGAATACTATAGTCTAACCTCTCATGTAGTATAAAATATATATTATAGCTATGTACCTTGCCAAAAAATCAATAATACTCTGACATGGAAGTTTTCAACTGGCAGAGTTGTTAGCAAAATATCCAAAGCTGATGTAAAGACCATCGAATTAATGTGGAATCTTCTTGTCATAAACAATATGTTTGTTATCAGCCTCTTGAGTGATGCTAACAGGGAAACACAGCCAACTTTATAAGATACAGGATACAGTTAACACCAAACAAAGAACTATATTCTTTAATAAATAGTTCCAACAATCACAAAATATGGACAATTTTTTTGTGATACTAACAATGAAGGGTCTGGCTTTAAGCGGAGCCACAATTCTGCCTACACAGAATTCTCTAGGCACTTAGCATATTTGATGATTTTTTTTTATTTTGTCATAATGACTTCTTAGACATTAAGGGCTATTTTCATATTTCTCAAATATTTTTGATTACTGGTGAACCCATAACTCCTGTCAACCTTTATTTGCTAACCTGTACATTAGAAGACCAGGCATAAGAATTTCACTCAAGTAAAACACAAATATTACTTCAGAATACCTAAATGCAGCAATGATTCGCAAGACTACCTACATCTTCCAGTTGTGATAACACATTATCTCAACTCATTATCAGAAATTATCTCAAATAATTAAGTGACATATTGCTAACAATCACCTATACAGTCAATGAAAATGAAAAGAAAGCCTTTCTAGTTCTCAACATTCCACTTTGATTCATTTCAGTGTAAATATGAACAATTTTGAAGTGGGCCACATGTAAAAGTTTAGCACAATTGTACTGCCATGCAAAATTGGCACAATACTTTTGAATGCACTGAGATTTCGCACATTAGCTAACCCATAGAAAAAAAATTACAATATTTAAGAAATAAAAGTAACAAGCCCATGAACAGCAGCTCAAACCAATTCACAAAGAGAGGAGTTTAATGAGTTTTATAAAAAAAAACCCCAACAACATTAAAATTCATACTATGGGGGTCATAAATAGCTTGTAATGGTATTTGTTTATTTTACAATGTGGTAGCTTTTAGTCTGTATTTTACATTCCAGTGCCAAACTCTGAAGTTCCAACCAGCTGACAATTCAACACATATCCCAGAAAGAAATGCAATTTTTATTTTTTTTTGTTAGCAGAAAATGGTCCTTAAAATCTCTGAAAGACACGAGAGTGGAATTTCATACTGTATCAGGACCGGCAGAAACATGTAGAATTTAGTTTCACAGTCTGACATATTTATCATTACACTAATATCTAAACTGTATTAAAACCTGCATTTCAGTACATGCAATGAGAAATTGGCTACACTACAAAAGCGCCGATAATAGTGTTATCTCTTCTGTTACAGCAAATATAACCTCAAAGAGGAAGCTTCCTCTATTGACAATTCAAAGCCTTCTTGAATATTCACATTATTACCCTGACACTTGCATGACTGATAACAGACAAAGTCAGGAAAAGTTTGAAGGTCATTCTCTTGCCTCTCTTGAAACTGGTATTTTTAATATCATCCAAAAACTCTTTTCTGGCAAACTCTGTTGAGAAATGCACTACTTTTGGCTAGCTATTAAAATGCAACAATTGTATGACTCAAAGTGTTCTATTCACTTTTTTTTTAGCTTGTCAAATTAAAATAAAAACATCAGCAATAATAATAGAACTGGCTTTTAAAATGAAAAGAGGAAGCACTGCAATAAAGAAATACATCTGGACACACCAAAGTGTTTGCTAGTTCTGTTAAAAGATTGAGCTTTTAAAATTGATTATGATGAGGATCAGCTTGAATACTTATTTTTACTAAAATTTCATGAGTTGTAGAGAATTATAATAATAAAGGACAGAAAACTGTGTGAGTGTCATATATAAAAGGATACAAAATATATAGTATGATGTGTTAAATACAGCAAAAATATATTCATAGCATGTTACAAAAACAAATCATCCTAATAGCTTATTAAAAAATAATATATGACAAAGGGAGCCAGGATTCACCCACTGTAATACTTCAAAATACGGCAGAAAATCCACACTGAAATGGGTTTTATGTATAAAAGACACAATATATTTTAAAATTATTATCACACATAAATAGCATTTAGGTGTGAAGTTACTTTTATGCTTTCATAGTTGAGAAATTAATTTGATAATGAAACAAAAATTATACCAGATTTATCTCGAAACAACCTAAGATGCTAAATAGAAATATTCATTAAAATTATTGTAAATTTTATTAAGTCATTAATTACATGCAGACACCCTCCCACCCCCCCACCGCCTCATTTACAATCTCTTCTCAACACCAAAATTGCTTTACAAATTTGGAATGAAGAAAACAATTTACCCTTTGGTAGTAATTTTCTTAAACATTCATTCAAAGAGGCATTTTCACCTTAAATAGAAAATGACAAGATTGAAGAAGAAAGATTTTTCTACTTAAATAGACAAACAATGTATTTTCTCATCTGACAGACAGTCTAGCAAAGCCCTTTAGTTATGAATGCAGAGCAGGCAGTAAAGCATTTAAGTTAGGATTCTGAGGAGCCTATGAACATTCAGTCTTTTCAAGAAATAGAGAAAAGAACAGTACAGTGCTACTAAGATAAAAGTAGGCATGACCCAAAGCTCCATCTTGGCTTTATACATGTATTAGAAAGAAATATATTCTTTTAGTGTAAAATAAAAGATCTTTTCTTATGAACAGGGGTATGAGATACAAATCTGTGATTGAAATGTCTTCATGGAAGGAGAGCCTCTTGCTCAAAATCACCCTTCAGATTCAAATTTCAAAATTTGACTGGAAGAACACCACCATTACTGATATAAAAAACTTCTGTGTTGAGCTGTTGAGGACTCATAGGCTATGTTTATATTAGCAAGTAGTACACGGTAATTCTCCACACCAAATATCCCCACTATGCACATCTCAAGTGGTTCTACTTCACACTAGTTCCTCTTTGATCCAATGGACTGAACAAACCAGTAGTAGATGGGAGTTTACTGGCTGAACTCCTAGAATTCACCTTCTGGCACCATTTTATGCAAAAGGATCCTAGGCCATGTGCCCCGTGTAACGTGAACCAAAATACAGAATGTGGGAATAAAGGTGGCATGGGCTTCAAAAGAGCAACCCTTGCCTGGACTAGGAACTGGTTTGAGTGAACATTTTCAGGCTTGAGGAGGATTATGAAGCTGAGAGATAACTCAGCCCACACTCATGGAGAAGTATATCACAAAGCTGAAGAACTGAAAAGAAAAAGAACTTGTGGAAATTTTCTAGGTAGAATTGAAACAGATACTACTAACAGCAGGCCTTAATGATCAGTATGTGACACCTGGCAGATTTCATCCTCAGTTACCTACTGGTTCCACAAGAAGTGACAATATTTTAAAGACATTTTTCATAGGAAAAAAAAGGGCACTGTAAAGATACAGCAAACATAAAATAATTTCAGGTAAAATGACCTGAGTTGATTCAGTAAAATAAGCAGAAATATTAATAGTAACACATTTTAAACTAACAATTTGAGATTTTTACATTTCAAAAGAGTTCAATTAAAATGAAAAATTAATGAGAGAAATCATAAACACTAGAAAAATTTGATTATTCAAATGAGTCAGAGACTAACTGCTAAAATTTCTTGAGTTTTTTTAAAAATTTCTATCCCACATAATCTTAAAAATAAATAAAGTAGAGATCTTTCAGGGAAGGATTCCAGAACTATCTGATTAATAATCCCAAATGGAATACAATGAACAACCAGAGCTTAGAAAGAATGGAAAGATACTAACGAGCAAATACATTTCCCTCTTAAAAGGTCAGGAAGCTTGAGGATAAAATGAAAGTTGTCAGGAGGCAAACTGAGGTGGCCCCACAAAAGAAATGCAAACAGATGGCTCACATTCCACTCATTCAAGCAGAGAACAAGCAAAGAAGTTAATACACAGTAAAAAGATGGTAATAACCCAGTTTCTGAATTCTATGAATGTTCATGATGAATAAAAGGGATACAAGTGTCCATGGCTGACAGAATGCATCTATACCACATAAAAAGTTCAAGTAAAACTCAAAAGCAGAATTCCAAAACTAGTACATAAATCTTACAGCCCAATACAAATTTCACTTTTTATATGTGTATTTCAGCCAAGTCTATCTGACCACATTAGAGTAAATCTACAGAAACCAAACACATCCTGGAAAGAAGTAGGATTTCAATAACATGAAATGTTTCTGAATAAATTTTGAAATAAAAACCAATGAAACACATGAAGGAACATGAAAAATGAGAGGAAAACCAGCACACTTAATCCAAAGAGATCCAAACTCATCAAGCATAATCTCTTTCTTGAGGGAATTAATGCTCCTGACAAAATAACATGTGCTACTATTTTTCTGGACTTTGGCAATTCACTCTGTTACATGTAAAGCTGGAAAAAAAATGAGTTTGGAACAAACTCTATAAAAAGGGTGAATAACTGGCTTAATGGGAGAGAGAATCAGCTGCTTAAAAATACATAAAGGAATTCCAGATCTTGGGACAAATTTATTCAGTTTCAAGCTTATGACTTGGGTGCAAAAATCATTACTAATGAATTAATTCAGTTGAGGCCAGAAAACAGCTGAAAAAAAAAATCAACACTACATTACATGGGAAGAACTGCAAGTTACATGCTTCAAAAGTCAGATGGATTTCCATAAATTATGTTCTTGGTTTATGAAAAGAACTCAGGAAAAAAGTATGCACTGCATAACCATAGACTGAATATGATTCATTACTGTGATCTGCCTATTAAACAATTAGGTCAAAATCAAGGTACAAAGCACCTTGGATCTGCAATCCACCTAATAATTAAAAACTTAATTTGAATACAAAAGGTGGTATATACAAAAGCACTATAAAACAAGTCTGGGAGCAAAATCTTAATTAAAGTCAAAGATTTTGGTAAGATACATTTGCCCATGACTGGACAATGTACAAGGGCTCTCCCACTATGGTGTAGTCATGTGCTGTGAGTTAAGCATTAGAATTATTTTCTGGATCAGAGCTATATAAAATGGAGTAGATGATCAGACCAAAAACCCAAATAAAATTAAGAAGGAAAACAATTCAAACTGGTATTATGCATATGGACTAAACTTGTTAACTTGGCACTTACATTAATAACCCAATGCTATATTTTTATTTAACTCTCAAAGGGAAGAAGTTCCACTGAGGACAGATTCATTAGATATATATGCAGACATGTACTTGTCACCTACACCAGTATAATCCAGGATTCTGCTGGAAGTTGTTTCTGGTTTGACTTTTTTCTTTTGTTTTGCTTTGGTTTTATTTGTTTGTTTTCCCCAGTTATCCTTTTCTTTTTCAAATTGCTGTTGTGTTTTTATTATTCCAGTTATGCTGTTTTCAAGATTCATTCTGCCCTGTGCTACCTTTTCTGTAAGGTATGTACTCCAATTTGTGCAGAAAATAATCCTGAGTAACAGTGGTTTGAATGTCTCTCTAACCTGCTTCTATGGTTTTTTTCTTCAGCTTTAAAGAGGCATGTTTGGAGGGATTTCAATTGTTCAGTAAATGAAGTTTTCCAATATTTTAGCTGGGTTCGGGAATCAGGAAATTAAGTGAACGGGAGAAAAAGCCAGGAGAAATACAAATTAAAGTCTTTGTGCTGTTCTTATTTTTGCAGTTACTCAAGTTTTGAAAAATATTTGTAGGTCTGAACTTAATCTAGTGCTTTTTAGGGGATGAGAGGACTACCAGTAGAAAGACCACAGTAAGCAATAGCTAAAGTGGCATACACATTCACATCACGTCCTTGTGGTCCTGTATTTTCCAGAGCTAATTATTAATAATGCAAGTGACCAATTATTGGGATTTTAAATGACTAACAGCATAAATTTTATTCAATTTTGACCTTAAATCAATTCTTGAAATCCATTATTAAACTGTGCAGCTGATCCAAGGCTTGTAGTGTCTGCATTTACTGCAGCATACTCCTAGTTAAATGCACATTCAGAAGGTGAAGTAGCTAACACTGATAAAAACTCTGCAGTTCCTTACAGGGCCATACAAAAGGGCTGTGAGGACTATGTCCAAATATTTCTACACATTTCCAGCATTCAATTTTGAAGCTTTGGTTTTACATACAAAGCATTTAATGGCAATATACCTACATGTCTGCTAAAGACAATCATTTTCCCCTCATTTCCAGCATTAATAACAACTTAAATGACAGCACTGGATAGGATCAGAGGGTGTTTATTCAACCATTATACCATTCATTGAAGTGTTCCCAATCAATAGACAAACCAAACAACAATAACAGAACTACACTGACTTTTTTTAAAAAAATTACTCTGATATTTAGCCACAGAGAAGACTGTGGAACTGTTCCTACTTTTATATATCTAACAGGAATTACTCCAATTAACATGAATAATGGAAGGCATATTTTCTTTGAAATGTATTTTAGAACAGCAATTATACAAAAAACCCCATAAGCCAAATTATTCTGTCATTCCATTGTCCCATATTAAAAGTGTAAGGGGATGGTAAATGCAGGCAACTTCCCTCTTTTAAATGGTAATGCTGTTTTCTCTCCATGTAGAGCATTTTGCTATGTCAAATAACCTCAGGACCTGTGAACATGATGGAGATTATTTCATGCTTTTGTTTACTGCTCAAAAGCTAGACTTGCAAGACTGTCAGTAAAGAATTCTTCTTAATTTGCAATGTACCTAAAGTTAAAGTGCTCCAGCCTTTAACAGCTTTAGTATAAATACTAATGGTAGACTTTTACATGGAACAGTGAAAAATGTCACCTTTTTTCATTACAAACGTACAAAAGAACTACAGACTATTTCTAAAATATAGGAAAGTTGGATTCTGTGAGTATTGAATGCTAAAATGATGCACATTAACTCTGCTTCTCAGCTTCTGTACATAATATTAGCTTGCCTCAAGATGCCTTTAAAATCTTCAAAGAGATCAATCTCAGTTGAGTTGTGCACAAGCAAACTCTTCCACGATGGGCTACAGTTTTGCAATGGCTTTTTAAGTGACAGAGAGATGTGTACCTGTCTAAAGGGTAGTGAAAACCAAAAATAATTCCTTGTTCTGAAGCTTGGGTAAAGCCTACTCCTTTTGTCTTCGTCAGCAGTGTGGACATAGAGTGTGAATCCTAACCAGAAAACAGGATAGAAGTTAAATTATCTCCTCCTCATCCTCCAAGAGTATGGACAAAGCAGTTGGAAGACAGTAATTCCCTTATAAACATTTCTGGTGACTTTTTTTGATAAATACAGCTTTTTATTTCCATAGGCACAGCAAGACAATTCATGTTATAGCCATGTAAGCTGTTCTTGTGAGAAAGATCTAATTGGAGACAACATAAAAATAATTAAATAAATCGAACTTTTCACCCAATAGTTTACAACAGAATTCCAATAATTTAGTTTGCACTTGTCCTCTGGACATAACAGAATGGCAGAAAGGTTTTATATTACTAACACACATTGTAGGGCATTTCTGATGACAAAAGCATTGCAGAATCTGCAAAACAGTTTTTCTATTTCCAAGGTATTTTACAAGGATTATTGAGAAGACAAAAGTATACATATACATTCAAATTCTTTCTTAATGACATTACATTAAACCATTACATTAAACAAGTACAATAGCAACCAAAGAACATTAAATAAAGAAACTATAAATTAGCCTGAAAAAAATCAGAAAATAAGGTCCTTAGTTCTCAAAGATTCTCACTGTTCTAAAGCTAGACAAGTTTCATTTCTGCTATTGAAGCATTACTGTGTCAAAAGAAAAATGAAAACACACACGTTCCTTCAAGTTGATTTTCAGGAGTTGCTTTGCACACATCTACTGTTATAAAAATCAGTGGTAATTTTACCACTGCCTTCAAAAAATCCAAAAACCCAACCCCCTCCCAGCCCAAACCCAACCAACCAACAACAAAAATGTTTAACCCAGCAGTCAACCCTTGCCTTTAGCTTTTTTGCACCTACTCTCACATTATGCTCGTATCTATAACCTTCCCAAGAACCAGTTTATTCTATTTTAATTTTAGTATAGCAATAGGTTTTGCCTATCTGAGCACACTATCTAAAATCAAAACTGGTTCCTCAGCTACTGGGGTTCAGACACTGTTTAATCTTTATGTAATATTGCTGCTAGGCAGTGAGGAATTAAAAATCAAAATACCAAGAACAGGACACTTTTAAGTCTCCAGCTGAACAGAATAACAGTAGTGTTAGCATCATTAACCTTGAGAATGTTCATAATGCTTCAAAAGAATATGTAAGGACAATAATGAAAGCAGATGTGTGTCCCTGACATATCTGTCCTTGACTACATTATCTGCAAGATCTGTGTGGCAACATCTATAAATAAAATTAAAAAATCTTATGAATTATTCAAAGACCAGAAAAACAAAAAAACACATATGACCTGACATTTAACATCCAGGAACTCAGAAATATTTGATATCTAAAAGGTAGGATATATAGTACCACACTACTCTCTTTCAGAGCCTCAGAAGAACAAACTGCATGTACAACAAAACTTTCTAGTTTACCTTTTCATTTAGTCCTTATGTCTTCTTCTACTGCATCTTCCTTCAGGAATAGTCAGTTAACATGAAAGGCTAGCCAAAGAAAGGAATTAATGCTGGCACCAGAGCCGGACAAAAAAATATGTCAGAATATAGAAAGGAATTAATGCTGGCACCAGAGCTGGACAAAAAAATATGCCAGAATATTTTTTTTGCCATGAAAACATACAAAAAGCATTTTATATTTAATAAAATATCAAGTAGCAAATAACTATTGCCTTGCAGGTTAAAAAAAATAAATCAGAAGTTCTTTATGCTCAATAAAAAATAACCATCACAAAAAAGAATAACCACAATAAAATAGTATCTCTCTGAATCAGAGCTTATGGGTGAATTAGCCCATGAAGGACTGTCTGCAGTATGCTGCTTCATTTGCATTAACACACTCAAATGCAGGTTCCTTCTCTTGACATTCTTCACAGGCTTAAAAGAAATCTAATCTGTTACACAGGAATGACAGCATTAGAACTTACTAGCAAAACATACATGGAAAGGCAGGAAAGAGGTCACCAACATAAAAATACACCTGGTCTATCGTTCTAGAAGGCTCTGCAGGATAAAATCTTTTGATACTTAGTAGTTCACAGTACAATTCCCAACTACTGAAATTTTACTTCAGCAAAAGAAACATCTGCACCTTTGTATTATAGACAAAGATTATTGACAAAATAATAAATCAAAAATAGTGAAAGATGGTGTTGTGCAATATGGCAAATATGGTCCTTTCCCCTCTTCGCCTTTCCCCACTCTTAAAGTTGTAAGATTTTAGAGGAAAACAAATATACTTAAGCTGTTGAACAGCTGCAGCAAGAATGTCTGCACAGCTCAATTCAGAGAGCAGAATATATACAGAGAAAAATCTCTGACTATTCCAGGCTTAATGTTTTCATGTTTCCAGTGTGGATATTGTACTGATATCATAAAAATGCCAGAAGCTCTGAAAAGCTGTACTGTTGAGCTACATCTAAATTTTATTAAAGTCAATGTTAAATTCTAATTAAGAACTCAGCTAAACCAGCTTTTACTCAAGAGAAAGATAAAATTTACCTTGACTGTTCTTGAGGGAAATTAAGAACAAAAGATAAAAACGAACTAAAATGTAAAATTATAAGAATTCTGTGGGTGGACAAACACTGGAACAGGGTGGGGAACCTCTAAGCATGGAGACATTCAAAATTCTCTTGGACAAATTCTTGAGCAACCTGACCACCTTTGCACAAGCAGTTGTACTAGATAATCTTCAAAGTTACCTTCCAATTAAAATTATTTTAATAGAGAAGGCTCTTACCTTTTCACATCTACCCAACCCATAAATTCTGGGAAGACAGAAAAACTAGGTTCCTGCCTGGCATTCAAACTGAATTTATGGAAATGGCTCTTGTTCTACTAGTAACAGAACAACATGAAATGTTTTTGCCCATGTGTCATTCTCCTTTTCTGACTTACAGTACATTTTACCATAATGCATTATCATTCTGTCTTCAGACCTCATAAATTCACATATTTGAGGTCTCCCTGATTTAAAAAGACATAAAAAGAGCTGTTCTGCAGAAAACAGTTCTTTCAAATGAAACTAAATTGCTTCTAGGAGCATGTATACCCTTAGCAAAAGGAAGATAAGGAGTGGGGGAGACAAGGGTTGTTTATTACTTGAAAGTGGTATCAGTCAATTAAAATTGGATTTCTGTTGTTACAAGAGGCAATTAAAATCCAGCAGATTTTGGTTTTATTTGTTTTTTTTCTTAAAATTATTTTATTGTTTTTTATCAGTCTACTTGCTGCATGATTACTTGTCTAAAATCCTGTTTTACTTGATGAGAACATGCAGCACTTGCAACACAATGGTACTATGTGTATTTTTACAGCATGTATGCATCCAAAATTGACCATTTTAAGAACAAAGAGGTTCTAATGCCTCATCTCAGCGACCCTTCTGTAATGACTATTTTCCTACCTCCTTTTCTTCCCACAATAAAAAAAAGAATACAAAATACTGTGTAAGGTTTCCATTTTCTAATATCACAAGGTAAAAACATATATTATACAGAATGCCAGTTAAAATCAGCCTTGCAGTCTTCAAAATTAGGACAGATGTCTTACACAGGTTGATAATTTTCCCAAGAGGAGTTTAGATATGAAGCTGCCCAGTTATTAATGTGCTGATCTGTTAACAGAATTAATATTGTTTTATACTAGTTCTGTACCTTACACTGCCAGTTATTAACTTTTTTGACTAAATCATGACAGACGATTAATTTAAAGGCTTGAGAAACTCTTTACCACTTGTAATTTTTGAATAGACTTACTGCTTTGATATCCACAGGAAAGCAATTTCATTAAAAACAGTCATAACATAAATCATGCATGACTCACTTCTATCCAGCATATTAATATAAATAATTGGCTATTCCAATAAAATATTAAGAAGTCTTTTCAACAGTAGTATGGTTGTGATTAGTGTTGACAGATGCACCAAAATATTGCTGTGGTAAAAGTCACACAAACCTGGATACCTTAGGTTAGGTACTGATAGAATTACCTGTATGACTTTTTTTAGCCAAAAGGAAGGCAAATATACAATAATATATAACACAGTAAAGTGTTTTTGTATATATTGCAACTGTTACCCAACAATGTGGCCACTTTCAGAAACATCAGGCATTACAAAGACAATTTTGGCAAACTGTACTTCAAATGTGCTTCCAGATACGTTGAAGGCAAAAGGACAATGTATTTACTGTGACTTACTGAGCTTGAAAGGGAGAGTCATTCTATAAAACTGTTTCAAGAAACAGTTCCATATATTTTAGCCTCCTCTGAAAAAATTCATATCAGAAACCACAGAAGAATTAACCTAACTGGGTGACATTTTACCCTGCTTAGCAGTAGAGGACTAACATGAACTAAGAATCCCAATATTCATAACATAAATCTTTCAGAGTACCTTAATTTTGCATTAACAAATGCAAAAATTATACTAGCAAATACATTTTTCATTTAAATTCAGAAACATACATATTACCACGTGTCAGTACCAGCAAGAAAACTGGTATTTTAGAGACTCTTCCTGAATAAAGATCAGTGGTTACAAAACTGTGAAAGGTAAATAGGCAGTAGAAAAGGATGAAAAAATGCTACAACTGAGCAAATATTTATATTTGATATTATATTACAAAGTGGTCTATTTAAAAGATCTACTAAAATATAAATTGTTTCCTAATGACATAATCTGTGTTATGCTTGAGCAATTTTAACAACTTTTAAAATATAAACCAAAAAAAATTCCAATTAACATAGTGGCAAATATGACCATTGTCCATTTCACAAAGCATCAGCTTATGTATGAAAACTATATCATATCTGATAATAAAAAAATCTAGTATTTCCCTCTTCACACAAAACCTTTTTCAACTTCTAATAATTTCTTTGCAGAGAAGGACATAAAATTATGAGCTTTGGAAACCATGTTAATTCAGTATTTTAGATGAAGTTTGTCCTTTGCCCTGTTGTCATTTACAGAAAACTTTCAGCCTTTTAAAGATGCAGTCTTGAGCATATTGAACAATAAAAACTGTAAAATTTGTATGCCAAAAAAAAAAAAAAAGGCTGCTAATCTATGGACAGACATACACAAATGCTTTTGTATCCATTGTTGCTATTTGATTAAAAGCTGATGAAATCTTATGAGTCAATAAGGGCCTAATCCTAACAAAATTATTTGGCAAAAGATGGAGAACTTCAGAAATGTAACAGAGATAAAGTATGTGTCAAGATAGAAGACTAGCACCAGTTTCATCAGCCCAAATCAGAACTGAAATATCAAACAATGCTGCTTTCATGTGAACCCAAAACCTGAATTTAGCTGATGGCAACACGGAATAAAGAAGTAACTGCAACAACCTCAATCAGAGAGCACATCAGCTTCACAGAATAAACCACACAGAAATACAAAAATACGGTTTAAAAGCTTCAAAGGATACAATCATAGAATTAAGGTAGTTTAGGTAATCAAGCAAAGAATGATAAATGCAGTGCACAACCCAAAAATCTTAAGAACTGGTAGTATTACTTGCATAAGATACTGGTAAGCAGTATTGTCTAAGCAAACAGATGTCTTTTCACATCTTTTGAAAAAAATAGGAATTTAAGGAAAAGAAATTGTCATCTAAAGTTACAATGGGAATAAAGCATGCAATAGGAGATATTTAAGGCAAGGAACAGTTTCTGAAGGCAGAGTACTACCACTTTCCAAATCATATCATTCATATCAAAGGCATATCAGGCTCTACAGCTAGTACAGAACTGAACCAGCAACTCTGATGAAGTAAGCCCTGAATCAGTAATTTTGAACCTAACAATAAAAACTATCAAGCTTGGTGAGCTATTTGATGCCTCCACTTAAAACCGAAAATTTTTGTGGTAAGGCTGACAACAAGGTTTCAGAGTATTACATGCAAGTAATCCTTGTATAAAATTGGCATGCAAATTTGGAATTGGTACTGAATTCTAGACGTTGCAAAGAAAGTGATGAGTTAAATTTCATCCAGATGTGAAGACAGCAGTTGCTGACTTAATTCTGAAAGTGTTACAGTGAATTACCATGGTTGAATAAATATCACAGAAGTGTTGTATAAGCACTTTTATAACTTGCAATTCACAGAAACCAAGATAAGTACTAGAAAAATGAAACAGGAAAATGTTCAATAGTGTTATTTGAAAAAAAACAGCCCACAATGTAAAATCAGTAAAGGTTTCTAGAATACTTATTAAGTTTCCAACATTTCTAAAGTTAGAGCTTTAAATTACAACTCTACTGGTCAGTGATAGTCTAATTAAAGCAGGAACTTAGTGATCTATACTTTTTTAATTCTCAGAATCTCACTGGTTTTACTTACTGACACAGACATAACTCCAAAGATGTAAGAGTACTGACAGATAGGAACAAGGAGACACAGATGAATTAGAGGCACAAATAACTTATGGGAAGTCATATAATAGAGCAAAACCAGAAATTAATGTATGTATTTTGACCAAAACAAAGGTTAGTATCTAGAATTTAAAACCACCTTTACCATTGTTTCCATTATTTAATTCTGTGTGTTAACATTCCCAAACTAGTAGCTTTTCAAACAGTCAGGATACGAGTTCAGACTCTGAAAACTTAGACAAGCTGGCACTAATTCAGGAATATTTTAAAATTATTTAATGTAGGGTATACTTCAGAAACAGTTCTATAAGATGGGCAATGTGTACAAAACTGGATATGGTAAACAATAATTTGCCACAAAACTGTGCTTGTTCTATGCAGTATTTCTCCTTTCTGTCACTCCATAGGAAAGCGTCATAAATTTAGTTCCACAATGCAGTAATGAAAAATTCTAAATTTTCATAAAGTGTTTTACAGAGATCATTACATCATCAATTCTACATCTGCATAACAAAGTTCACAGATTAAACTGTCATTTTATGACATCAATGTGCTGCTTCATTCCTGAGAAAAAGCATATATCTAAGTAAAACCATCAGTTTTTCCTACTCCAATTAAGACAGGATATAAAGGGGGCTTCAAATAATGTTTTTCTTTAAGACACAAGACAGTTTCCTTTAGTGATAGCCAAAGCTGAAAATAGCTCAACAGGCCACTAGTTATGACAAAGCTTCCTGAACATTAAGTTCATTACAAGGTTTGTAGATTCCATCCCAAGAAATTGCTTGAAAAGTGGTAAATAACAGAGTATAAGAAACTATCAAAGGTCCTCTTTACTTTCCCAGCAGACAAAGTTTATTTTTCTAAAACTTGATGAACATTTGCTAATTTGTGTGCAGAAATAAGCAAATAAGATAATTCCTTCAGAGGCAGGAGTACCAGGATATAACAGCAATTTTGGTACTAGTCAAAGGTAACATCTCAGTAAATCTGATAAAGAATTTAAATTGAAGGAGCAAAGATATAGGAAAAAGCATTCTATACATTTCAGTGGAAGAATTATGGGCATGGTAGAAAACAGTACAAAGCACCCAAAAAGATTTAGCATCTCCTTTTCTAACTAAAATGATCAGGAAAGGAAGATAATAGGTTACAAACCTCAAAGGTTTGTATAAATGTAGCCTGAAGGAAGAAACAAAACAAATTCATTTTTCACTATGTAAGCAAGCATGTCCCTACAATAAGACACAGTACCTGTGTCTATCTTTGGGCAGTGGAAATTTCAAGGTATGAAACATATTACAACACATTCACTACAGCTGTGAGCCTGATAGAGTGAATTTTGAAAACCATGGCCATGCATTTCATTGCTCATACCAAAGAAGGTGGCACTTTCTAAACATCTTTAATTCCAAAACACAGACTGCTTACAACTGGAGACAATAGACTCTGACACACTGTCATACAGTGCTGTGGAACTGCAATTATTTGCAAGTTGGAAGTTCATTCACTGTAGGAAGCAACTGTCTATATAATATTTCCTCTCAAAATAAAATTAAAATAATCAACTCACCACTTGTCCATTCTGAGGATTTTTATGAGCATATGGTGGTCCACGGATGTGATTCCACATCTGACCAGATGTCATAGCAAATACAACACACTAGAAAAAAATAGAAAAATAATATACACATTAATTTACCATGAGGAACTGAATTGAAAACCATTCTGCTGGTGATTCTTGTTTTATATATATAATTGTTTCCCTAACCAAACACAATATCTAAATCTATTTCAATTTTAGGATAGGGTATTCAGATGTGTTGCTCTCATAAAATTCTTAATGAATTCTGTCACTATGAAAAAGAGCTAGCTCAAGATAGATTTTCCAAATGTCATTTGAAATAATCCTATATTTATGTGCACTTGGAATTGCCACATTTATACATGTATATGGCAAAAAGCACCTGCAGCAGTAGAAGACATGCACTGCAAATGTTCTAGAAGCTGGTATTCAAGATTTATATAAACTTTCATGAAAATATTTCTGCCTCTAATCCTATACAAATGTTTAGCTTGCCTGTTTGCCTTCAGGTGTATGAAATGGTATATTAAGCCAGAGAAAAAAAATCCAGTTACTAAAAAAAACCTGTCCTATTTTATGAAATTCTCATTGTGTGTCCTACATGACTGTGACTCATTTCAGCTATGACAAATAACTGAAGTTAGGTTAGGGATGTATGACAACTGTGAAAATAGAGATAAAGTCCCATACAAAGTCATAGTGCAGAATCTACATGACAAATATCACAGTCAAATCAAGAGTCATTATGAATATCTTAAAGGGGAAAACATCTTTTGATTACCAAATGAGAAAATCAGAAATAAGAAACTTGTCTCATCTAAATATGTCTACTGTTTTATCGGTATAATCCTTACAAAAACTCTGAGATAATTTAAGTACAGTTACATATCTGCTCATTTTTACTATACATCAATATTCCCACCAGCATAGTAAAGTCATAGTGATTTAGGCAGACAGGTCATGAATGTCAAAGTTCATACCATAATAGCTAACTAAACCACAGTTCATTTTTTAATGAACTTTTTAAAAAGAGTTTTCTTTAAAGAATGTTTAGTAACACATTTGTGAAATAAATATAAGCTAGTGTAGCTCTGCATCCCTGTAAATGCAGCACTGTCACCTCTAGCAATATGAACAAATTTTGCAAGGCCTTAGGACTGAATCTTGTCAGGCTTTATTCAAATCTGTCTTGGCTTTCCTGGTTTGTTGGGGCTTTTTTGTTTGTTTGCTTGTTTGGTGGTTGTTGGGTTTTTTAAGTGGTTCAATTGAAACAGCAATTTTTCCAAAGACCAGGTGACAATGTCTAGTTTACATTTGCTTATCTTTGCATAGCATATTAATTTTCCTCTACTATGTTTAGAATAAAATATTTTATGACCAACATGATGTAGAGCAGACATGAGATGACAGCAGAGATAGCAAAAATGTAAACACAGGATGGAGTGTACCAGTATGGAATGATAAGAAAGGAGGCACAGGATTACACCGGCGATCCCAAACCTAAAAATATTACACCATAGTGAATAAAGAAACACAGACATGGGAGCTGGTCAAAAACAGTTTTAGGGCTAAGAAAGAGAGCAAAGGGCAAACATCCAACAGAATGAAGACCATCCCCATTTACCCAGTAAATTTTGATGCAAAATTCAGTTACAGATCAGTGAAGGAAACACAATGCATGAAATAGCCCCAAGTGGACCCCAGAGCAAAGAGGAAGAAAGCAGCAGCAGCATAATCCTCCCAGCAAATAATCTGGAATGCTGACAACACATCATAGTATCCAGTCACTCCAAACCAAAGCCAAAGAATGATCTCAAGATCCAGAAACAGTAGAAGAGTAACCACAACATCAGAGAAAGGGAAAAATGCTAAGAAGCATATGCAGAACAATTTTAAATGTGGCATAATTTTAATAGAAAGAAAATATACATTTTTGTATTTCGTTTAATTAGAATTTTTTCTTGTAGTGTTAAGACTTTAATTACACTAAGAACAGGTTCTTGGCTTTAATATAAAGTGTGTTTCATTTTGCCCTTAACAGGATTTTTGGAATGTAACAGTATAGTAATTAATATGACAGAGGAAGACACACTGGTAGTGACTATTAGCAAATGGATTATGTTTTAATTAATAATGTGCAACAAAATTAAAAGAGTATACAGTTGCATCACTAGAAAAGGGTAGTATACCTTCCAGACTGTTTTAGCAGAGAAATTTACACTGCAATTTTGGTGATGAATCACACAATAGATAGCTTATATGAAAGTACAAAAGTGTAGAGACTGAAAATGTGGGTTACAAAAGCGAGATGAAAGAGATATTTTGAAAGGCCAAAACCTAGCTGCAAAGTAAAACACTGAAAGCCAACAGATACATAGAGTACACAAACTGTGGCTCTCTGAAAGTGAGTTTTGTATGAAAAGTCATTTTACTCATTCTTAAATTACTGTTTGTAATTTACATTCCCAAGGGCCAAATCTGCTTCCAGATAGAAAGAGTAAAAGACCCCACCCCACTTTATATACAGACATTTATTTCACAAAAGATAGCTCTCTCAAATTACTGAAGATCTTTAATGCTTGACAATACAAATACCATACTGTGAGACAATGTAACAGCTAACCAAAAATTTTCTACAAGATACAAAAGTAGGGAGAAGAAAATATCAAGTATTAACATTACTGAAAAGGAAAGACTTTTCAATCTGGTTATTTCTCCTGAAGCCATCTTTCATGCTCTTCCAGTTCAGACTGTCAGTGACCAAGAAAACTAATTCAGTACACCACATACTGGATCTAACAGGATTATCTGCCATCATGCTCCTTTTTACAGTGTATTCCACAACTAGTTTTTCAGGGGCCAAAAAACATTCTCCAGCTTCTCCCTCGGCCTTTTCCACTCTTCATCTATTGTAAATATCTTAACAACAGAGAATTTCCATCATATTCCCTAAGCCAGCATTTTGTATGCTATAGATAGCACTTGACATTCAAGCTCCTTTTGCTGTGTTCTGTATTCTCCAATGACAATCATCTGAGTACAAAACCAAGACTGGAAATTACATACTTCCTCTGTTTGTAAAATACACTTGAAATACAAACCATTATTTGTAGAACAGATGCATACATCTATGATACATCATGCTGATACACAGCTTACCATTCCTAACAGCATAGTTTCCATATGATCCCATGCTTTGGGATTCAAGTTTCCACAACACCTGGAGTTGATTATTCCCAGGACAAAAGTTTGCCAAATTAATTTCTACAACTGAGCAGTCTGTAACATGCGATTAATGACTTCATATTTTCCTTACAGGTTTATATTGTATTTATTTCTATGAAGAATTCATATGTAGAGAAATGGCCCCTTTCCACAGTTTTCTTGGATCTTGTCAAAGTACAAAGTATGAAAATTGGAGTACAGGAGAAAATTCATGCTTTCTTTGAGTACAACCCCAGGTATCCATAGTATAGTCAGTACAGCAGTTCTACGGAGAAGAGAGCTCCTTTCTTTCTCCTTGTCAGACTCCAAGAACAGCACTAAGTGCTGCATGCCACCTGATTTATTAGAGGAGTTCAGGGTTTAGCTATTTTAAGAATTTTCAGATTTAGGTAGCTTATTCTGCATCTAAATGATAAAATCAGTGTAGATCTACACTATTGGCTGGTGTAGCACAGAGGGAAAGAACAATGATTTGCTACAACATAGCATGGTTTCAAGACCAAATGTTGACAGGATGTCTGCAGTGGCAATGAAGCTCACCCCAATTAGGTCAGTACACTGCATTTGTAGACAGGTCTGCTCAAGGATCTTGTTAACAAATTGCAAGAAGTGCTTTCTTGACAGCTTCATGCTTAGCTTCACTAAGAAGGAAATTTTCAGCTCATCTGTGGTGCATTTGTGTGTAAACCACAAGGCTTCTAAGAACAGATGCAAAGTAAATTAAGCACCAAGACTTCCAGCAGAACACTGAATTGCTAGCAAGACACAACTTTACAGGTGCATTGGTAGAATTTCTCTACTGTTCTTGGTCTTGCAAACTTTGTCAAATAATTTATTTGGGTTTAATACATCACTTTCTCAAAGGCATAAGATTTATTTAAGAGTATCTGCCAGCTCATTCAACAAAATTGCTAGAGACTTAAAAATCCATTTAGCATGCATTTTGAAGAGAAGCCTCCTATTAGCAGATACTATACAAAGCAGATAATTAGATTTCTCTTCACAAGTTTAGATCCAAGAACACTGGAAACACGTAAGAAAAATAGTTACCCTTAAGCATAGTTTCAAAAAAGAAATCCCCCAAAAATGGGGAGACATGGACAGCCACATCTGCACTTAATTTCTATATTATTCTATACATGTAAGTTTTAACCATTTCACAATTACTGTTTTAAAAAAATGTTATTCTTTCGATCCAGTTTAGCTTTGCTTTTTTACTCAATGAAGGCTCCAGAACTATGAGATCTGTACTCAATTTCTAAATAATAATCCATCACTTACTAGAACCTCTAGTAAGAGATATGCAATTCAAGGACAGGGAGTACAACACAGAATCAAAGAGAGTGGATTTCTGTATATTTAAATATGTATTTCTAAAACTTCTAACTATGGGAAGAAAAGGAAATTAATAATCAGCATTTATTGGTGCTCATTTGAGACGCCTATCTACTCACGCAGGGGAAACTGACTTTTTCTATACATGTATCTTTGAATAAAACACATTACTTACTTTATCCTCATTCCCAAAAAGGGATGAAGCAGCCACTAGTAGCCGTAATACCCTTCAAGCTCTTTTGGACCAATAACTGATGATGAATGTACTATATGGTATAGGTACTGTGGAGAGTATCAGCACAGAACACATTTCTCATCACTATTAACTCTTATGACAACAATAAACACATGCTTTGTCTCCTCATTCAAGTGACCTGACATATTTTGCCCAATAGAATCAACTCCTAGATAGCTGCATTCTAATCTGAGCACAAATTTTGCCTTCCCAGATTCCACAAGTATATAAATAAATCTGAAATACACACATAAAATGAAACTGAAAATTACATGCAGCAACCCACAGTGGCAGCCTGGTAAAGAAAATGCTTTTAAAGTATCCCTAGTTTCCCACATTCTAGCCAACAGAACAGATAAACTCTCAGCGCAAGTAATGTCATCTAAAATGAAGCAATTCCTTATCTAAAATGCTAGAAGCTTGGCTACTTTATACTGCCTGACCTTTTCTTCTCTCTGCTTAAGAAATGAAGAAAGAGTCTTGACAAGAGTCTGAATTGCTTCCTGTTATCAGTATAAAAGGACAGAACTCTGCAAATATCTAAGGACTGAAGTCCTTCCTCATTTTTGCGTTAGCATGTCAGAGGGGAAAATATCCACAGACGAGTAGCAGAATTTGAATTAAAATCTAAGATATCTAAGGGATAGATTTTGGATGAGATCTCAAAAGACATCTTTTGGGATATTACGCAATGTGACTCAGTCATCCTGGTTTGCCATTCTAAAATTCTTCTGGGTATTGTTGTAAGTGAAAATGCCTAAGGCATACAAGATACTACCAGAGTTTGCAGTGCTTCAATAAGGGCATGAAACCACTAATATTTCTGTTGCACAATCTAATGCTGAGGATGAAACCAATTCAATGGTCTTGTCTGAACTGGCTATGGAATATATGGGTAAGATGAAAGCTCTGGTCTTGCTTCTGCAAGTCCATCAAAACTATTAGATGGGTCATTAAAAATTGCATTCTGAAATATTCTCCTGAAACAGTGCTGGAAATATTGCCTATGAGACACAACATTTTGGTATCAATGGAGTTATCAAATAAGAACTCAGTTAACATTTCTGGGATCCTCTGTTCTGCTAGTGAAAATAGCAGAGGCTTTTATGCTGAGAATTGTCTTCTGATTTTTAGGAACAAATCATTAAATCAAGCAGAGTGGCACCATCCATTTTTCATCTAAGTAAAAAGTATCCAACATTTGGGAGCATAAAAGCTCTTCAGAGCAAACTAAGCAGCTCTGAAAAAAAAAAAGAGAAAAAGAAAACAAGAGACTGCTGTTTACAATAATACAGTTTTCAGTCACTGAATCCCAGGATCACTATCAAAAAATTTCAGTTGAAATTAAAAAAGGTTTTCCAGCACGGTTAATGAATGCTAGCTAGCTAGCAGTACAGCACCTCCCAAAAACAATCAAACCCCAAACCTATAGCTTTTAGAAAAAAGCTTCCATGCTTTTTCGGTTCTACGTTATCTGAAAAAAGAACTGCCAATAAGGAACAAAATAATTGACAATACTTCTGTCAAAACATGGCCTTCCTGTAGTTTTTATGCATCTTGCCAGGCTTTCCCTGTTTAATTTAGGTTTTATAGTTCAAAAAGGAAAAAATACTCATGAAGAATTATTTTAAATTAAATTTTCATGACTTTTATTATATACTTCATAAAAATCATTTTATTAGGCATGACTCCCTCCCCTTAACTAGACACCATATTCTCCATTCTACCTTTTAATGAGCTTTAATTTAAAAAGAAGCTCTAAGCTTGACTGGTAGGAGAAAAAAGTCCTATGTAAGATAATCATAACTATGCAGTAACTTAGAATGACTATATTAATAACTATCTGTTTAGTCCTATGAATCTTAACATATTCTAGTCATTAACTGAGGTCATCTGTGCAAAAGCCTGCAATCTGGAGTCCCTGCTGATTCCATCAAAAACTTGTAAAATTAACTTTTATGTCCATGTAGATATGAATAAGACCAAAAGGACTTGTGGTAAGTGCATGATCTTTGCTAATACATCAGTTTTCAGAGTATGAGGCTTTCACAATGCTGTGAAGGCAGAAGAACCATTGGCTCAACACCGTAATTAATTACTATATACTTTCAAATAAAAGACCATTTTCCAAAACATCCTTTAAGTGCTATTAATTTTTAAAGTCAACAGAATTTTACTGGAAATAGTATTAGCAAAAATAAATGGCACTAATGCCATTTTAGTTCCTTGCTTGTTGATACAATGAACAGGATGACAATTACAGAATGGCATTAATACAATTTCTTTAAATGTTTGATTACATTTGGACATTGACCATGCCCACAGGAGTTCAGCTGAATGCAATTCTAAGTTTTCTATGTTGTAATTTACAGTTACATTCTGACGTAAAGTGTTGAGCTGCTGCTAAGGAAAACAGCAAATATTCTAAGAAAGAATTGATGTGTTAATTTTAATCTAATGACAAAACTAATTATGTCTTCCACTATTTATTGAACATAACTTCTAATAGAATGATTCTATGGTCTGAAGAACTAATTTTAACCTCATAAAGGGAAAACCACAATTCTCCAAACATTTTAACATTACACTTTCGATCTGGATCTCTGAGGTATGAAATTGAAATTAAATTGCTGTCTCCAGAGATACAGTACATGGTTAAACAAAGGAAATACCACTGATTACATATTTTTCTTTGATTTTTGACACAAATATCTATTTTGGTGTGCATAATTAAGATTATGAGCCCCAAAAAAGCTAGACTGACACATATCAAATGTGAGTTTTCTGAGGGTAGTGCATCTTTAAAAGATTTTATCCTTGAAAAATACCAGTAATCTAGAAAAACAAATGGAACTAAACATGACATCCTTACTTTGGAAGAGAAATGTAGAAATGTCAAAACCCTATGCCAGAGCTCAGGACAGTCCAAATGACATCCTGGAACAAAGAAGACATTCTGCCCCTGGTTCTCCACATCAAAAGAAAACATCATTCTACTTGAAACCTAATCCTAAAGGTGGTTTATTTGAAAACTGGTTCTTTATTCCCTCCTCAATGTATGGTGTAGATTAATAAACTGATTAAACAAAGAATGCATGTTATGCAGACTAGTATGAAAAGCTATGATAAGTACATGAGAGAAAACAGAATCATCAGTAGCCATTATTCAAGAGTAATTACAGAATTCTGAACAAAGAGCTTTTTCTTTTTAAGATCTTATTAATAATTAAGATATAAAAATGAATCAGAGTTCAACAGGGACTATGGACCTTTATCTTTGAACTTATGTAATAAAGGCTGCCAAAGGCCCATCAGCTGAAGTATCACAAAAAGAAGGCATCTTTTCATACTGCTGAATCAGAGCAGAAGAGCAAACCATCAATATGACATGGCATTAAAAAGGCAAACCCAATTATAGGATATATTAGCAACCTACTCCTACCAGACCTAAAATACACAGAACTATAGAACAGCCCAGGTTGAACAAGACCTCAAAAGACCACCTGATCCAAGCTTTTGTGGGAAAGGGAGCCTACATGAGACATTAAATATGAATGCTATTGCGCAAGGAAAGTCATATTCCATCTACAATCCTAGTCATGTGCTTTCAGAAAGGCTAATTCATATTGATGCAAGTTGAGAAAAAGGCTTTAAAATGATCAAGGGAATAAAAAAATCATTTACATGCTAACAGAAGAAAAGCTTCATTTAGGCTGCACAAAACACATGGACAATTTTTTTAAACTACTGTTCTCAATTAATATAACTGCTAGTACAGCAGGAAGGAGCTCTATTAAGCAGTAAAATGTCAGATTGGACTTGATAATCCCAGACACTACTTTAGTATTGATAACAATGCTCCTGATGCCATGTCCCTAAAAATTAAGCCTTACATGCTGCTCCTCAGATTTTTCCTCTTCTGTCAGTCACAATGATGGCAGATTTATAAGTACTTACTGATGCACCTTAACCATCATCTACAGTCTTTTGAAAGCTATTATATAAATAAACACACTGCAGTACATTATTAAGCAAATTAAACCTTAACTCATTATTTATGGCTTTGAGGATTTAGTTGGCTATATACAATCAAAGAATCAATCTGGTTGGATCATCGTGTCCAACCCTACCGTGGTTACTTGACCATGGCACTAAGTGCTACATCCAGTCTCAGCTTGAAAACCTCCAGGGATGGTGAATCCACCACCAGCCTGGGCAGCACATTCCAATGTCTGATCACCCTCTCTGTAAAAAATCTCTTCCTAATATCCAACCTAAACCTCCCCTGGCAGAGTTTGAGTCTGTGCCCTCTTGACCTCCTGCTGGTTGCCTGGGAGAAGAGGCCAACCCCCACCTGACTCCAACCTCCTGTCAGGGAGTTGTAGAGGGTGATAAGGTCTCCCCTGAGCCTCCTCTTCTCCAGGCTGAACACCCCCAGCTCCCTCAGCCTCTCCTCATAGTCCTTTCTCAGAGCTAGCACTACAAGATCATCCTATTCTCATTTAGGTTAACAGCAGAATGTTAACATCAGTACTACTGAAACCAGCTTTGAAAAATTCCCCCTTTCTTGCTTCTGAGATATTTTATCATTGTCTTATAAACATATAAAAGCCTTTGCTACTTTTCTCAACTTTCATTACTCTAAACTGATAGAGTCTGACATCAATACCCACACTAAACCAATAATAACATTATTGATTTTATCAAAAAAGGACAAAGTTGAATCACAGCCACAAACATCTGTAACACTTACTATGAGAAATATTTTCACATTAAAGTTCAAACAAAAAGCTGCAGCTATCAGAGAATTTGCTAATTTTCAGAGAATTACTCTTAGTAATTGATAACTTACTGCTTATGAGAATTAGACTCAAAATCTAGATTATGAATCCTGCTCTGATAGTATCATTCTGAACAATGTAGTAATGCAATGTTTTTTAATCTACCATGCAAGTAATGAAGGCACGTATGCTAAGATAAGAAACTAATAAAAAGCATATTAATAAGGAAAATCTGCATACCAGAGCTGCCATGGCCCAGCCAGTTTTGTTGTAGATGAACTCTAAATTATTCCTTCGCAGATATAATAAGCCACCAACAAGAGAGACCAGAAGAGCCAATGCAATTGTACCAGAATAGTTAGGAGGCCTGAACACTCTGATCTGAAAAAGATATATGCAAATAGAGGTCATAATAAATGCACACATATAGATCATATTCCATATAAACAAACAAGGAGCATCTGAAATCTGCTTTCAGAGTCCGCAAAACTAATCCCTAAAGGTATACTTAAATAAGAAAAAATAATATTTCGTTACTAAGTAAATACTATTAAAAAGATTAAGCATCATTTTTAACTGTTCAACTCAGAAACATTACTTCTTCAAGAGATTTGCAGGTCGTGCCTGAAATAGAAGCAGATTTGCAACTATGTGTTTTGTACATAGCATTTAACAAAGCATATTATGAAAAAGTAATTATCACTGCTTGTTTTCATCCAGAATAAGACTACATAAAAATGAACAAAGCAAGAATGGAATATAATCTGCAAACTGCAGAAGTTACGGCATGTACCATGAATTTTTTTTTATGTGTTCTAGAATCTTCACTTGACAAAAGAAGTTATTGAGGAAAGATGGAATTTGTCATCAGCCTGTCTGAGACTACAAAGATACATTTGGCTTCAACTTCTAAAACTGTTGAAATACTTACATGAACATCTGTTCTGTCAGCTATCCATTTAGCTAGCTGCTCAGCTGCAAATCCGATTCTCTGCAGGTCAAACGTGTCAGCTCTCTTGGGTTTACCTTTTGGAGGAAAATGCATAAAAGTCGGGGCAGAGTTCATATTCAGCTACAAAATCAGGAAAAACAGCAGAAAAAAAATTAGTACTCTATCCTCAAAATACAAGATAATATCCTCAACAACACAAGTCTGATTAGCATAAAAATAGTTTGTCTCCACACATTATGTTTCTTAATACATCTTCATGTATAGTCCTCAAAATATTCCTTCCAGTAGATTTTTCAGGATGGTAATTATTCAGAGCATTTCACCCACAAGCTTTTCTGAGTAAGAGTATCCTATTGCTTTAAAATTCTCACACACTCTTAAGACTGTTCCTGTAATTGGTAAAACAGAGATCCTGCCCCATCCAATCTATTAAAGAATATTAGCTTGTAATTCTAGGGGAGTAAAGTAGCTTGATGATAGTAGTTCTTAAAGTAGCTTTGTTAGTTTCCCTTGCCTAGCTCTCATGAATCCAAAGTTAACTAAACTATACATCTAGCATTCCACTGGCTGCAAGACAGATTATCCACTAGTGACTAGTCCTTTTGAACCCAGAAAGGCCTAGAAAAATGGCTTAGACTACATAACTTGCTTTAGAAATTACTGCTAATTCATATATTGATGTCACTGGAACTATTCACTGCATATAAAAAATCCTCAAAGGTTATAAACATAGATTTATATTTACATTTGCCACTTGCAACTTTGAGGTCAACTTTTCAAGGTGGTATAGAAGAATATAATATATAAATATAAAATACAATTTCACTATATGAAATTCTTCCATATTCAAGCCATCTCAGAAATTGTGCAATAAAGCACGTAAAAAAAGGAAAAGTAACAAGATGAGGTGAAATACTGAAAGATGATCCAATATGGACCTCTTTAAATAAAAAAGGCAGAGCAAGCTTGTTTGTTTGATTCCTGTAAAATTAGTTTCATCATATTACCAAAACATAATATTTAATCAAATACAGAACTGAATTTATCAATAGAAACTACCAGTTACTAAAATATTTTCCATCTAAGCAAAAAGTAACCCTCTTCTTTAGTGAAATGATTTGGAAAGAAAAGATATTCCAAAAAAGGCTAAGACAAACGTTGTGAAATAGTTAAGTAAAATATTTTATAAGATACAGAACCATTCTGAGATCCAGAAACCTTCTGACATTGTATAGAGTTTGGGGGCAGTTGGTCAGGAACTGCTTTATCACTTCTCTATAAACATAGCAAAATCTGAAAATTCAAAATCACATAACTTTTTGGTTGTTTTTTTGTTTTGTTTTGGGTTTTTTTGCTATGGTATCAGTATTGCATGACTTGTTTGCACACATAAATATAAGGTCAGAATTGCCTTTGCACCAAATCCATCTTAAATAAAGTAATTAGCATCACTTATTCTAACACTGTCTTTCAAAAGACAGTCAAAGCCTTACATATTTCTGTTTAATTTTGTCTAAATTTTACATTACTTTTAATGCATAACATTTGAAATAAACTGAATGAGTGTCCTGTTACACAAGGAGCAAGTTGGACTGGACTATTCTAATATGCACTGATTGGCTTAATGCAAGATCAAAAAACATATTTTGTATTATAAGTTAGAATAATACAACTTTTTGTAGAGCAAATCTTTAATTTTTAAATTAAGCTGCTAGGAACCACTCTTTACACAATGCATTCTAATATGTCAATTGGAAGTAAAAATATTTATTAAATACACTAATTAAACTTTTTTAAGCATTTTTAAAATAAATATTAATCTTTTCCCCTGAATGTTTTAAATCACACACTTCTGCAAAAGGTGTTTAAAATATACAGAGAACTTCAAAGCTTGTAACTCCCCTTAATCTGCATTTTAGCTTCAAACAACGAATAAATATCAAAGAAAAGCACATCAGTATTTAGTGTTAATTTTCAAGGGATGTGTTAAACTACTTAAGAGGGGACTGTAAACTATTCTCCAACAGCTGATTTTTCACTCTTCATAGCCAACATATGGAAGGTAAACCAGTCTCTTCTCTTCTCCCAAAAGAACTTCCAGACTAATGCAAATATTATGAAAGCTGAAGAATATTGTATTACATAAAAGCAATTAAAAGGCTCTTTCAGTTAAGAGCATTTTTCCTCTAAAGAGAAAATCAAGGAAATCTTTAAATGCAAATATTACCGCATTGTGCTTAATTCTAAAAAACTACATTAACAACTGTTTGGTGAAAAAAAACAACAACATACATATAATGCAATCTATAAACAAAGATATAAACTACACTTGGAAAATACTAGAAGTTGCTACTGATAGATTCTGTCTTCACTGATGTGATAGAAACTGCAGTGCCTGGTGTTTTTAACCAGGAAGAAATTGTATACAAAACACAGAGCTACACAGAAAAAATAATTTGTCTTGAATTATTTGGCAAATAGACACATAGTTCAAAAAATTAACAATGCTTTATAGTATCCAGCATTTACCTGTTGAAAAACATCTGCCCCTTCATCATAATCCACTATAGTGAAAAACAGTTTGTTTGAAAAAGCAGATGAATAGCGCCAGGAATTAGCCAGCACCTGATATTCTTCATTAGCTTGCCTGTTAAGGAAAAGAAGCAAATGTACATCCATGTGGCAGTCACTGGCAAAAAATATTCTACATTCAGCTGCAGTGGTTAGATGAATTACATTTGCAACAGCATTCTCAACAGTCACACTAGCAATTAAAAGGTTTCAAGTAGTTATGCAACTCGCTGCTTCAGATTTGTCTTCTTCAAAATTAGAAATGTATCAAGTTAAACTGTACCAGAGACATCCCAAGATGATGTTAAGAAAAGGTAATATTTTCCATATTTAAAAGTCTCAGAAAATAGGAATGGTCTGAGTGGCAAGCGTCATGCAAATTTGCTAACAGATCCATGCAAGGAGATGCTTATGTGGCCCTTGAATATGATATCAGGATTTAATGGCTGGAAACAGCTGTACACAAGGAATTCTGAAACTAGTAGACAAATAACAGAGAACTGTGAAAGTAGTAGTCTCCCTGAAACAGCAGATCCAAAGCAACTGTTGAGTACTGGGGAAATGGTCCTAAGTAAATGAACAGGAGGCTTTTAAGTAGCACAATAAACCTTGGGTTATTTCTGTAAAACTTGTTTTAAAAGTGATAATTTTATACAACACATAGCATTAAGTAAGCCTTTGTATCATGACTAGAAGGTGATTTGCTCCTTGTCAAATATGTCAGAAAGTCTTCTCTTGCCTTTACTCAGGGGTCTATACTCACATCAGGGGTTTTGGGGTTTTTTTGGTTGGTTGGGTTTTGCTTGTTCACCTGTATGCTTTAAGGGGGGAAAAAAACCCCAAACTAACAAAAAACCAACATAACAAGAAGAATACAAACCAAAACAACTTTTGCCCTGCCTGAACCAAGAGGAAGGGAAATGGAACAGAATTAGAGGAGAACAATCCTGGGATCCTTACCAACAGAAACATTCTCTAAACACACAGAACCATAAAACCATAGGCCCCTTCCACAAGACAAATCTATCTCAACAAAAAAATTCAGGGTAAAAATAAAAACAAAATGAAAAAACTCACACAAAATGAAAGAATGCTTGCAGTACTTTTGGTTTACACAGTCTCCTTTGCTAATTTCCATATTACTATTTAATCATATCTGCTGTAGAGTTCAAACCAGGGTTTTACCACTTGGCAACTCATCTTTGCATGTGATAAGATGCAGAAGTAGTATAAATAAGTGCATTCTGCAGCTTTTCTCAAAACAGTGTTTCTAGAAAAGCAGTTCTATGTGTTTGATGATGCACAACACTGTTTATTTAAAAGCTGCAAATGCAGAAGTCTTTTTGTTGTAAGAGAAACTCTGCACAAAACATAAATAATACATATGGTAGTTTGCAAGAGCAAAGAAAGGAAAGAGCATTACAGGACCACAGATATCCTAACACCTTCCCCCTTTCCTCAAAACTGAGATCAACTCTAGGTATGAAATATATTACACACACACTTCAGCACAGTTGTGTCATACTAAGAGATAGATATTGTCATGTACTATCATAAAAAAACCCAAGAGCTAAAATGAAAATTTATGATCTTACTCCCACAAAGAATAAATAGTATGAGGCACAATAAAACTTAACTTTCACCCTTATTACCCGACATAGTAAAATTTGCTACTTTAAGACCCTTCTCAATGGGCAGTTTGCAACTTCAAAAAAAAGCAATTTAGGCATGAGTTTGGTTATTTCTAGAAAAGATAAAATCACTAAGCAGACTGACAAATTCAATGTCATCCTGAAGAGGGCAGTCAGACAACATCAAAGGAATCCTGTGAAATCTGAAGTAATATCTGTAGTGCACTCTTCCGTTAAACCTGCTATATTAAAGCTGAACCATTTTTATTATAAGAACAAGATAAAAATCACTTCATCTTGATACTATTCTTCTTCATCTACCCTTCACGTCTGATGAAACAGTATTTCTGGGAAATTCAGATACCCCACTTATGCCCCCAGTGTTTGAGAGGACACTTGTTCCTGTAGGTCTTCATGCATTCTGCATCTTTGAACTATTTTGAATTAATCTAATAGGTAGAAAGTATCACTTTGAAAAAGGTTGCCTTAGTTCTTTCTGCAACAGACTCAAAGCACAATTTCATCATCACACTGAAAATAGCAAAGCATTCTGTAATATATCCTCATAGCAGCTCTTGAAGTGTGTGGAGAAGAGCAAGTGAAACAAGGAGTGGCAGGAATAAAAAAATTAAAAGATTGCCACATACGGAACTGAAGGTCATCCCACAATCCACTATATAATTTCCAACTGATATAATGCTGATACAATCACATTAACAACTTTCTGTAGCACTGGTTCATTCCTTTTCAGACAGAGTAAGAGTAAAAAACATATGCACTTGATTGAAAAAAAAAATCAGCCTTCAATTAACAAAAGACAATTAACAACAGATAATATCAACTGCCATTTCTTACCCACTTATCTCTATAATTAGTCAATGCCAATTCTATCAATTTGTTTTCATGAAATAATGTTAACTATATGAAATATTATTATAAGTATTATATGAAATACTCTAAAAACATAAACCAAAGAACTACACTTGGTTTGAACTCAACAGAATAATATAATGTTAGCACTGCTTTTGTTAGCTGGACAGGATTTTTTGATAGATGGAGAAGATTCAAATATTATTGCTGCTACAGCAACCTCTTAAGAACTTCATCATAACAACAACACAGGAGCTAGCAACAATAACAGTAATATTCACAGCTACCAGAAAATAATGACCAGCTCAAAAGGGAATGCTACTATTAGATTTACTCAGAAAATTCAATATACTGGAAGGCAAGCTGCTAAGCAAATGCTCTACAAAATCCTTCCATTACGCAAAAGGTACTCATGAAATATTAAAAGTTTTATTTAAAAATATAAATTATGTTGGTGTCTATAGCAGTTAATCAGATTTATAGAGATTCAGCTATATTTAATGAGACTAATTTTCTTCTATTAGTCTGACATTATAGTAAGCAAAACAAATAGAATATTAGGAAAAGAA
>NW_008655271.1:0-41148 GCF_000695815.1 Acanthisitta chloris | reverse complement strand
AAGGAAAGCAGTAAAGCATTATTTTCTGGCACACTACGGACTGTGCAAAATACTTTAAAATGCACAGTTGGCACAGAATGAACTACCAGGTCACCTACCCATTCTTATCCATCTGTTTAAAGTAAACTGTGATCAATGCTACAATTTACCTTCAAAACAAATTTTTACTTTCATTAGGAATGGTTTTGCCAAAACTAAGAGAAAAAGGGACTATTTTGACTTCTTCTCAGTGTCAAGAACACAATAAATTCAGAATGCTTATTTGATTTTAATTTTGCTTAGGTTGACTCACAATATCATGATGAAAAGCACTGAAAAATCTACAAATATGTCCAGAAAATTCACCACACACAATAGAGTGTATGAACACTCAAAAACGACACTGGTTTTGCAATCTAGGTATCTATAAAGGAGAATGCAAGCTAAAATCCATGCTACTCTATTTACAACATTCCATGAAATTTTCAGTATTCTGCAGATGAAAAGAAGCTATAAGGTCCTATTTTTAGAAGCTGCAAAGTAAAAAAAAAAATTAAAAATTGTAATCACAGGAAGAATAAGGAGTCTTTTATGACCCAAGTGAAAAATTATGGCCTTGTTAAACAGGACTCATCAATACTTCTATCAAGATCCTGAAGTGCAAAGAAAAAGCAATTGCAGAACTTTCAATAGCTCCTTCCACATTTCCTATTCCTTCATTGAACACAAATTCAAAAGATAATTCTGGGTACATTTAAGAGACCTGTCAATGATTTTCTCACTACCTGCTCTTGATCAACCAGCAGAAAACTGAAAGGCAGAGGATCTTGGTTTTTGTTCCTGATGATTCCTCCTTGACTGTCACAATTCTTTTTGCTGTTGACCTGCTGTTGACCTGCTGTTGATCAGCTACTTGAAAACATAGCCTTTTCTGAGGGATCTTTTTGAGCAGGGAAACCAATGGAATTCCTCTCAATTCAGGATATAAAACTTCCTCTAGGAGGTCTCATTGATAGGGTAGATGTTAATAAAATTAAGTGAAATCCTTTGTCTGATATATTTTGTCACTTTTCTGTGCATTGAGTCAACAGCAAAAGGCAGCTACATTGAGAGCCCATTATGAAACACATACTACATTAAGCTCAAAATTCAAAAATACACAAACTAAATGTCGAATTATAACTTACCTGTTTGATAATTCTGTAAGAAGAAATAGCTTACACTGTTAACTTTGAGCTCATTCTGCAGCAGGCTTTTTGCAGGAACTACAAGCTCATTCCAAAAAATGCCATTAATAATTTCTGAGAGAATTCAGTCTTGTCACTCAAACTAACCCAAAGAAGTCTTTTGAAAGCATGTGCCACACCTGGAAAATTGATCTATCTCCCTCATGTCCAACATATATATATTTTCTATATAATTTACATGTATATTTACACGCATAAGTATTTATACACACATACCAAACTTCAGTGAATGGGAGTAAACATTGTTCCTTTCAATAGAATGAAATTTCTGACACTTTTAGAAGTGCAATAGTCTGACCAACACAGGAATGAAGAAAATTACTGGCTACCAAACTCCTTTGCCTGACCAGCCACTTCTGTCTTTCTTCATAAATACTGTCTTTGCAAAACTGTGTTTCAAAGAATCTGGAAGCAGATTTGCTACTTCCACAGCAAATCCTATTAAACATCATCCAATTTTCAGCTTCTGCAGTTAACAAGTGTCTCTTAACATGAGATCATCTGCCATTACTATAGTCTTCCTCTGATGCATTTCCCCATTTTTCTCCAAATCATTTATGATGCTAATTCTAGACTTCAGTCTTGATTCATAATGATTCAAAAAGACTAAGTTACCTCTTTAGAGGAAACATTTGGGATTTCACAGGCATAAACAAGTATAGTAGGAAGTATGCAAAACAAAATCTGCTTGTTTCAAGTAGCTTGAAGTTCATAGAGAGGTGCACATGTCTAATTTGCATGTTTTAACCATTATCATAACAAACTAGTGCCACAGGTCAAGGTATAGAGCATATCCACTGAAAATCAGCACCTTTAGCCTCTGACACTGCTCTGATCTTTCCAAGGAATACTAAGGACAAAAACCAACACAAAACATGCATCTTTTTGTTAATGGGCTTCAGCTTTTGGGGAAAAGCTCAGGTGACTAATTTCATTTCTCTGACCCAGATATCCTTTTCTAAATGAAAATACAGCAATGAATTTGAAAAATTAATCAGACAAAAATGTGAACTGTTTGGCAACAAACAAGACATCTCTAATATACACCTGTCTTCAAAGCAGAGATGAGTTCTTCTGCCAGTCAGATGAGAGAAGCAGAGCTTAGAAACTAAAATAAAAAACTTCACATAATTTGCTTATGGAGGGGTCAGATGGTACAGCAACAAACAAAAAGGAATGAGTTAATTATAACAATGAAAAATGCAGAGGGGCAGTCAGCATCAGCAGGCTAGAGCTAAAGGCCTTGAGCAGCTGAAAATCCAAGCACTAATAATCTAGTGGAGTGGGGGGGTCACAGAATACTGGTTGCTAAAAAGGTGCTGATCACTTTAGAAAAATGTAGTGATAATAAAATGCCGGCGCAAATTGGAAGATGCAAGAAGATGAAAAGCAGATAAGTTGGAATTGAATTTTCTCCAAAAATTGCATTGGAGTCAGTGTAGAAGTTACCATTTGCCTGCATGCGATAGCAACTACAGACTGAGAAACAATCTTCATCTTTGTGAAGATACTGTTGTCAAGAGTGAACGTTCTTTTTTTCTCCTTCTTACATATATAAGTTGGGTTTTTTCCGTTGTGCGACTGATGTGGGTAACAGACTACCTAGCTGAGTGAAGCACAAAGGGAAAAAGGAAGCTGGTCTTTTATCCTGAGGAGTCACTGTTAAGGGTTAGATTATTTCTAAAAAAATCCAAACTGATTCATCATCACCGTGCATTGAAGGGCCCTTTAGTATCTGCTTCCAATGTAATTGCTGTTCTTGGTAAAGTCAATTAAGACTAGCCAAGTTTAACTGAAACCAAAATGGTTTAATCAAACACATTTACAAACATGCATGGACAAAAAACACCTCGTCTTAAACTGTTAGAAACACATTCCACCCCCACTTGAGAGCATATTGGATATCTAAACTGTTATTGCCAATCCATCTCACAATAGAAGCTATGTCACACTGAACTCAACAGGAAACAGGAAAACTGACATTTATGCTACCATTAACACAGTTGTGAATGCATCAGATGGCTTTCAATACTCTCTTGGAACAAAAAATCGAAACTTTGTCCATAAAGCTAGATGGAAAAGTTTTACTCCAAATTCTGCTTTAGGATAAAAACAGAATTTCCTTGAAAAAAAACTCTAGAGGCATGACTAGAGACTCTACTAACACATATACAGAGCTACTGGTTTTCAGAAGCCTTCATATGACTGGATTGACTGAAAGCATTTTTTTACATACAAAGCTTTATCCAAATATCTAGAGTCCCAAAGACTTCTTTGTATATGGCATTTTAAAAGTAAGTTGATATTATTTCCATATACTTTCACCAATCATGTGATTCATATGATTGATGTTATAATATCCTTCTTGCTGTGCAAAGAAAATCCCTAGATTCTGCCAGACAAATTTGGTCAGCTTTCCACATGTAGGTCCTTGCTATATGGATAGGTAGACTCAAACAAATTCTATCTGAAATTTGGAACCTCCCCAGGATTAAAAAGGGTAGAGGGCTGTGGAAGAAGGGAATCACACCTTCTAGACTACAAGCTACACTGCTTCTCAACAGTGGACAGGCATGATAATCCTCTGTCCGGTAGAGAACGTGCATCACCAAATTGACCTTGCATTCACTATGAAGGAATTCCAAAAGTGACACTAACTTTTTGATTACAAGAAGTTACCTTTTCATCCTTGGTGGCATAATCATTCAAAACACCAGCCAGAACAGTCATACTGGTTTTACTATAAGCAGGGTCACATCTTAACACTCTAAATACAACAAATGCAAAATCAGATACACAAAGGATATAGTTTATTTTAGCAAGATGGGACACATATCATCTCTTCTGGCTTCAAATGTGCACATCTACAATGACTTGCTCTAATGACCACCAGCTTTCACTGTGTGCTGGTTTGGGCTGGGGTAGTGTTAATGTTCTTCACAGTGGCTAGTATGGGACTAGGTTTTGGATTTGTGTACAACACAGGGTTGATAATATAGAGGCGTTTTCGTTACTGGTCAGCAGAGCTTACACAGAGCCAAGACCACTTCTGCTTCCTGTACTGCCGCATTGGCAAGGAAGTTTGGGCTGCATGGGGGCGTGGGAGAAGATACACCTGAGGCAGGTGTCAGGGACCAGAGGAAAGGCTATCTGGCTCAAAACAACCAGGTGGGAAAATGGTGGGGGAACAGGTCAAGCTCTACATAGGTGGGGTAGTGTGCTGCTCCCCTCCCAGCCCCTTGAGCATGAGCAGGTAACTGCTGGTCTGCACTGGAATGGCATCAGTCGACCACGTGGCTCTGAAGTGAGCCCTGAAATGGTGGAATCAACCACGTGGCCTTGCTGCAAGCCCCAAGATGGATGCCAAAGCTCCTGGCTCTGCCTAATGCACAGGTACAAGTGTGAGCTCACGCTGGGGTGGGCCCCGGGCAAGGGGAATGGATAAAAGGACAGTGAAATGTGTGCCACGCGGTGTGCCCAACTGCCCTGGGCTGGGAGCTGATGAGACCATGCTGGATCCACGGGTGGTGACTATCTACCTCTCTTTCTCTCTACTTTTCTCCTCTGCAATACATTAAGTTACAAGCTGCATTAAGCAGTGTCCCCTTAATTACTCACTAAGTGCCATGATCAGTGCCAGGCTAAGGCTTTGTTCTCTCAAGGTATGCTGAGTTAAAGTTTACACAGAACTTTTGAATGCTGTGAAGTTTACCAATTTTCCTTTAGCCAAATGTCTTATTCCACATGGGTGACCCAAAATTCATAAGGAAAAATACTTCTTGAACCTCCTGAGAACTGCATTTTTTCTCCTGCACACTGCCAGAGTAATTAAAAATTGCCTTCTCCTCAATCCACTTAGCGGACCAGTGACCCAAACTGACCAAAGGGATATTCCATACCATATGACATCATACTCAGTATATAAAGAAGGAGGAAGGAGGAGAGAGGAAGGAGAGAACATTTGGAGTGGCGGCATTTGTCTTCCCAAGTAACAGTTCCATGTGATGGGCCCTGCTCTCCTGGAGATGGCTGAACACCTCCTGCCCATGGGAAGCAGTGAATTAATTCTTTGTTTTGCCTTGCTTGTGTGTGCAGCTTTTGCTTTCCCTATTAAACTGCCTTTATCTCAACCCATTAGTTTTCCAGCTTTTACCCTTCTGCTTCTCTCCCCCATCCTGATGGTAGGGAGTGAGCAAACAGCTGTGTGGTGTTTGATCGCTGGTTGGGGTTAAACCATGACACACTGCTCTTCTCTGGAAAAGGACCACATTTCATCCTCTTGTTATTTATTGCTCCCCTTCTTATCTTTTTTTTTTTGTATAATGCTATGTTTTTCGTGCTTGCTCAGATAGTCCTGTGGTACATAAACTAAGCAGGTTCAATTTTTCAGGGTGGGGGGAGTTCTAAATCTTGTGAAAAGGTTATTCAAAGTTAAAGATTTCAGCCTAGGTGCTTTTTCAAATTTGAAATATGATATAGATTTTTTTTTATGCAATTGTTCTGAAAAAATTTTGACAAGTAGTATTTCAATCTTGGACAAAAGCATCCTCACAGAACATTACAGATTAAGTTAAAAAAATCTAATTTTCCTTTAAGCAAAGTGGCTAGCGAGTACCTAACAATCAAGTAGTGCATGCATTTCAGTTCTGGATATACTTTCAGTGCTCCTGCCCATTAATTAGCCACTGATTTGAAAATATCAATTTTCCTGATAATGGTTTTACGTGCAGTATGATCAACTTCATTAAATTCCTTTTATTTCACATGAAAAAGTGGATCACAACTTTACGTTTATTTGAACAAACCCAATAGAATGCTGATTTTTCCTTCATTTTATGCTTAAAGATTTTCAGTTGCTTCTGTACATAAATGTCTAGCCTGGCCTATTACAAGATGAAGTTTATAAGCTTTTTTTCAGCACAGTAAACAATATAAGGTTGCAAGCAAAATTAACTTCCTTAATAACAGCAATATTTATGTTGTTTTCCCATGCCTTTGAACAAACCCAATAGAATGCTGATTTTTCCTTCATTTTATGCTTAAAGATTTTCAGTTGCTTCTGTACATAAATGTCTAGCCTGGCCTATTACAAGATGAAGTTTATAAGCTTTTTTTCAGCACAGTAAACAATATAAGGTTGCAAGCAAAATTAACTTCCTTAATAACAGCAATATTTATGTTGTTTTCCCATGCCCTACAGAAGTCCATAGCACAGGTAGAGTTTGTTATGGCAATTATAATGACAAATACAATGACCCTTATAAAGCTGAACTTGGTGCATCTCCTGTAGCCTTATAACCTGAGTAGGAAAATAAGGAATGATTTAAAACAATATGGTAAACATTCAACTCCTATTTTGTCTCCTAAAGTTGAACCCTGGCAACACAAAGAAGAAACAATATCAACCAAAGTTCTGAACTAAAAATTCATTTGACTTATGTTGGAAAGCTTCTGTGCCTAATCCTTCATCCTCACAGTTCATACGTGGGGGCTGAACTCATGGAAAGGCAGTTTATATACTCCCTCAAAACTGACCAACTGACTTCAATAACAGGGAACTAACCTATAAAAAATATCTAACAAGAACCACATAAAACTACAGATACACAAGTTAAAAGTCTGTTATAAATGTTACATTCCAACACCTAAGAAATCCAACAAACTGCTACATTTACCAACTTTGTATAAAATGCACCTATTGAAAATCAAGAAATAGTATTTATACACATACAGCTTATGTATTTCATAGTTGTACAGAGTATTTTGCTAGGTAAACAGTGTTTAGAGCTCCCTGCACAATAAGCCCATCTATTACTAAGCACAATAATTTCTAATGTATATTTTGGCTGAAGAAGGTTTTCTGAGGGTAATTAAGTGCATGACCACTTTTCAGTCCCTTGGCTGTATTTCCCTGTCTATCATTAGTAATTTTTGGATGAACTTATTGAAGTAGGAACTTGCAGAGAAAGATCTTGAACTTGGAATACCATCAGAGCCACTCCAATACATATTCTAACCACAATAAGCAGATCCTCATGGAAAAATGCTTGCCTGTAAGAACTGTCCAAACCTGTGAAATCACAGGGTAAATCACATCTGCATCAGAGTCTCAGATATCTCTTAACTGAAGAAATCAGGGAAGTGTCATATTATTAAATGGTAATGAATCACTTCTGTCACAAAATGTCTTTGGAAAGAACATGGTCAACAAAAAAAAGCAGATTTCTTAAAGAGAAAGTCTTCCTCGGTTGTGTACATTTTATTCACCTGCAATTTAATAAAACCCAAAACTTGAAAGAATACTAAAATTTGACATATAGATTGAATGACAGTTGGAAAGATGTTGCAACAAATACATGAGACTGTTGCAGAGTGAGCACTTATACCATGCAAAGAAAACCACTACTCAGTATATTGCACATTGATTAAAATTTTCAGTTGGAAAGGAACAGGAAGATGAGAAAGAGCACTAAGGTATAAATTACCTGCAAACAGAGCACTGCCGCTGTGGCTGGAGAGCAGTGAACATCACTATCACCGAGTAGTTACGAGGTGGAGCCTTCACAAACCTTCGGAATTTGTCTCCATTCATGCGGATGACTGAACGCCTTGAGCTCCACTCCATCAGCTGTTCCACTTTCTCAGCCAAAAGATTCTGTAATTGAGGAAAAGGAGGATGAATGTTTAAGCTTAAAGTTTAAGTGCTTCGCACCTATATTCTGCCTTTGCACCCTCAGCGACTCTATGGAGTTAAGATGGAGGTTATATATAGCTGCATATAGCACAATTTAGCTTATAGCACAGTTTAGTCTTTCATGCAGAAAAGTAGATTTCAACTATTAAAAAACCCAAACAACTTCAGTGTGGCCTTAAACAGAAAGGATAAATAAAATAAAATCAAACAGGTTGCTAGTGAAGGCAAAGGAGCAGAGTAAAGATGACAGCCTAAATACAAGTTACCAGTATGGCAATCATTTAACTTCCATTAAAAAAACTGAAGTTTTCGAAAATGCAGCACAATATTTATTTAGTAAAAATAGCAGCAGGATATTGTCAGTCACTCACGTATAAAGATGAAAGAAAACTGCAGTTACAAAGAGAGAGAAACAGTCACTACATTTAGAATTCCCTACAAATCTGTGTCATATTGAATTTAAATTAATGTCAGTTTTATGTTTTGCTACAGACAGGACTGCACTGTCATGTAAACCCATCTAGGTACATAGGTATTAGATTAACGTAATCTCATGGGTATGAGATTAACGTTTTGAGTTGCCTTCAGGATTTGGAACTCCAAAATATTTTGACTGAACTATCATTATAGAAGAAAAACAACTCTTGTGTGTTACTTTTCTTTTGCATCAAAGCATTCCACCGAACAAATGATTTAAAAGCAGGCTATGAGACATACCAGAAGACAGCCCTCAAGCTAAACACTTTTATCTAGTTATTCCTGTAAAAATCAATTTAATTTTTCTTAGCACATAAGCCTGATGTCACACATGCTCAGCAGAAACTGCTTAGTATCCTATTACCTAGTTTCAATGAGGCTGCACTGACCATACTCTAGGCAGATTGCTACATACAGTGTATCAGAATTAATGCATCAATCCATCTTGTTTAAAGTCTTCAGATCTCTGCTCACAGACACTGTGGAAGCTGTCTATATCAAATCAGAATTTTTTAAAAGAGAGTGAAGAAGGCTGGAATTTTACAACTCAGCAGCTGAGTGCTGAGGGAAGGTGGGAAGAATAGACAGTGAAAAAGGGGTACCAAATAAAAGACAAACGAAGTTCAAAAAACTTGAAGATGTGAGACTTCCCTTAAAATACACATAAATTAGTGAAAAGGTTTACAAACTGATGAGGCTCCACTCTGACGGGGAAAAATAAACTAGCTTAAAAAACAAATTGAAACACTCTGAGAAAAGAGAACACAATGATGGGGCAACTCAAGGACATACTGTGTAAGAACAACTGAGCAAGGAGACAAGGTGGCTTTTTAGGACTTAAAAAAAATGGAATGAAATAGAAAAATTAGGTCATCTAGTAACATTTTGACAAATCAGTAATGCTGTAAGTAAGAGCAGAGACAGATACATGAGGGTAGGGAAGGACAGAACTATAAGAATACAGGAAAATTACATTTTTCCCTGTCAGATCTTCCATCTTAAAAATCAGCAGAACCCCTCAGAGCTCCTTTGGTACTGCTGGTCATCAGAAGGCTGGAGTCCAAAAGAAGCTTTGATCAATGTAAATCAGAAACAGTTCTGACAGCCACATTTACCTGACCCTATAAAACCTTCAAAAAAAATCCTTTAGGTTTTCATTCCTTTTCTCAGAATTTAGCTGATATTTGTAATCACAAATGTGAAGGAGAGATTACAACTCTCTTTACCACGAGAATACCAGTGAATCATTAATACCATAATTTTGCTTCTGCTAAAAGACATTATTTCGAGCTCTGTAGTTTTGCTTCAAGAAGGTATTATGTAAATTCCTTTCTTTAAAAGGAATCAAAGTAGATTACATAAAAATGAAACCTACTCACTTGTAAGATTTCCTTGAATTAGCAGTGCCTGAATTAAATCTTTCTGTTCATTTCAGAAGATTCACTAGTTTTGCATGAGGCACTCCAGCCAGTAATGCGTAATAAAACATAAGAAGCTGAGAAGGATGTGAACTAGCATATCCAAAAGCTTTAATAAGTGAAACGAGAAGATAAACCAAAGAGAACTAATAAAAAGACACAACTTTTATATTAACACAGTGTAATGCCCCAGTCTGCTCAGTGGGTTAAGGAGAAGGCAATTTTGAATTACTCTGGGCAGTGCATGGGAAAAAAAACTCAGTTCTCAGGAGGATCAAGAAGAAATAATTTTTACCTATAAACTTTGAGTCATCCATGTGGAATAAGACACTCGGCAAAAGGAAAATCAGCCAACTTCACAGCATTCAAAAGTTCCATGCAAACTTTAACTCAGCATACCTTGAAAGAACAAATCCTTAGCCGGGCACTGATCATGGCACTTAGTGAGTAATTATGGGGAAACTGCTCAGTGCTGCTTAAAACTTAATAGAAAAGAAAAGGAGCAAAGTAGATAAAAAAAGAGAAAAACAGATGAGAAAGAGATAGATAGTCACCACCTGTGGATCCAGCATGGTCTCATCAGGTTCCACCCCAGGGCAGTCGAGCACACGGCATGGCACACGTCTCACTGTCCTTTTATCTGTTCCTCTTGCCCAGGGCCTTCCCCAGCATGAGCTTACACTTGTGCCTGGCAGAGCCAGGAGCTCTGACATCATCTCGGGGCTTGCAGCAAGGACACATGGTTGACCACCATCATCCCAGGGCTCACATCAGAGCCATGTGGTCACCGAGGCCATTCCAGTGCAGACCTGCAGTTACCTAAGGCTCAAGGGGCTGGGGGGGAGCAGCCACCACTACACCTACGCAGAGCTCGACCTGTTCCCCCACCACTTTCCCACCTGGTTGTTTTGAGCCAGACAACTTTTCCTCCAGTTCCTGACACACAGGAATGATGCATAATATCCTACTTGGTACAGAAACCCAAGGACTTTTCAGAATAGGCCTTACTCAGAGTAAAGAAACCCATGAAGTAGCATTAAGGGTATGAAGGCAAAAGCATGATCTTGATAGAAAAAGACCAAACAGGAGAGGAAAAAACACAGCTCTATATGTGATGCATAGTTTTTTTGCTACAAAATAAACAGTTATGTTAGAAGAATCTTACTCAGAGTAGGCCCAAACTAAAGTTTACTTAGAAGCTTGTTGCCAATAAAAAATTGTCTTGATTCATTCTAATTCAGCCATGTATGTCACCTCTACATAGCTCTGAAGTTCACCATAATGTTATCAACCACTTGTATTTTTCGTTGTATTTTTGTCTGCATGAAAAGCTAGTAACTGAACTAATGTTTCCTACACTGGGTAATCAAGCTTCAGGAGTGTAGTCATTAGGTACAATTTATATACTTGCTTCACTGCACTCTGAAGAAATCTACTCTTTTCAAATGGAAAGTTATTGAATAGAGAGCAGATTAATTGATTACATCATAAAACATTCTGCTAAAGGCTAGACTTCTCTTAGGCAACTGACTGCACTTAAACATCCTACCATCATTTTCAGCCACTTTACTCCAGAAAGACTTCTTTTGCAGACATTGGTACTGACAGCTCTAGAATTCACAGTAAGATCTTTCTGATTAGTAACTCGAGAAAGAGATAGAGATGAAGGTCTGATACTGGTTTTGTCACTTTCAAAACATTTTCAGGATATATGATGCTAAGGTAGCAATCTTTTCCTCATTTCATTTAATAATGAAATCTAAGAAATAAATCTAATCTTAAATAAGTTTCCATGCATTTCACTTTAATGCTGAGTACCTGCCTTCCAGAAATATGGCACATTTCAACATTCCAACTGTTACTTTAGTTTTGGATTGAAAAGACATCCACTTTTCAGACACTACACTCAGAAAAATAAAAGGGGAGGGGGGGAAGTATGTTTTAAACAAATGCTGAGCCAGCAGACCAGCCTTAGGGATTTCATAATCCAGAATGTAACTTTGATATTTTTGTTAGAAAATTATAATTTTTAATGATAAAAGTGTATAAAAAAGAAAAACCGTTGCATAATGTTCAGAAAATGAGACCTTCATGTACTAGGAAATTATCCAGATTTTTCTGAAACTGCTAATAGAAGAACTTATGGGCAACTATATGCTATATATATAGCATATAGATGTGCAACTATAAGCTATACCTCAGTCAAAGATTTTCCCCAGTGTAAAAGAACAGTGTTGAAAAGCAAAGAAAAATTGACAGAAAACATTTACAGAGGGAAAGACTTTCCATATTCCCTAATAAAAATAAAAATAATAAATCTATTAATACTCCAGAAAGCACTGTTAGAAAAGACAATGGTATATCCCAAATTGTTCTTGCCATGAAGATACTGAAACTGAACATGTTCTCTGGTAGGTTTTTCTGACCATGTACCATCCAGCTATACAAACCCTATATAAAACTGTCACAAAAGTGAATTCCCATTAGGATTCCAGTATTTATACAAATTTTATTAACTTGCCTCTCTCCACCCTCCAGTAAATTCTTCTGTAAGAGAAAATCTGGAAACAGGAAAGAATAGCTAAATTCAACAAAACATATCTTGTGTTGACTAAGACATGGACAATTGTTACTCATATCCAGAAAACAAGGAATGCCATCTCATTTTTGCTCTAGAGTTCTAGTTTTGCTCTCCTTTCCACAGTCTATACAAGTAAAGACCCTACATTTGTTTAAATCCATTTGTTTACAGAATTCCTCTGAGTACTTACTAGCTTTACACTGATAACTGTTTTAGTTGAAACATGGGAAAATAAAAACCAACAAACAACAAACCCCATAAGCCTAAATATGAAAAAAGAAATTCTTCCTTTATGAGGAAAACTCTGGTTTTAATGGTGCAAATAACTACAAAAGGGTCAACAGATAACAGTCTACTGATAAAAGGAGAGAAAATTTAATCAGTGATGAAGAAGCAGCTATGTATCATTTACTTTCATTAGTTGATGCCCCAAGCAGAATTAAAGAACATGTATGATCTATGTGTGGAAACAACATGAATGCCAATTTCTGCAAAACAAACACAACTATAGTATTATCTGCTGTTCCTACACTATTTTGTAACAAGTGAAAATATATGGCACAACAGCATTTTTTCAAAACTAAATAACCCTTAAAAATGTAACTGAGAAAATCCAGGGGTGTTCTGATGCAACCAGGAAAACCACTAATTTTTTAGAACAGGGACTTCCCCATAAAGGGATCACCTATGAAAATTATTTTTGCTGCTGGAGTAGAGGCAGAGTAATTGTCATTTTGGCCTCAATCCTGTTAAGCAGATGAGCAGTCCCCACTGACATAAGCCACTTGGGGCACCAATTCTAAATATTGTATATTCTAAATATCTAAATTTCTATCTAAATATCTAGATATCTAAATATCTAAATATCTAAATAATCTAAATAATAATAAAAAGCAGATATTTCTGCTTTTATCCCTATGGCTAGCAAAATATTTTTGTATTTGCAGTTTCACATTAAAAAAAACACCATGAGGTGGCTTGACTACCATGTTCCCTTTAAATATATCTTACCAAAACCAGCTAATGCAGATTGAATGACCAGCCTTGATGAAAATTCTGCATCATTTACTCAGGTGCATCAAATCTCCAAGAAATCACCTTTGTAGGTAATTATTTCAGGACAACACCCGTTGTAAAAACCAACCAAACAAGAAAACCCCAAACAGCAAAGCAAGGTTGCACTTTTAAGGCAGGTTAAGTATCTTATAAATCTCTCAATCTGATGTATGTAGCTTAAATTCCAGTTTATTTTAATGGCCTCCTTTTAGGCTTTAGTTACAGTAAGAATAATAGTACAGAGAAACTAACTGTACTAACACATTTCAGTTACATGTTGTTAACTCCTCTAAAAACATCTGATAAACATTCAGATATGTAATTACTGACTCCGTTACAAGAAAGGCAGAAAGACAGTGGAATTAACATTCAAAGTGTTCTTAGAACATTCATTCCTGTTGCCCCTTGTTCACCTGATGCCTGCATATAAATGTTATTTACACTACAAACACACCAAAAATAGTTTCATCATTTGTAAAACTCAATAAACAATAACTGCATATACTTAGGCAACTTCATATAATATTTCCTACACACTAAAAAGGGAGAAGAAAGATGGCTACTTTCCTGCACAAGCCTTCTAAACATGATATCACATAGCTCATGGACTTGCAGGTGCTAATTGCTTCTATCTGTCTAAATCTTCACTCTGCTCTCCAACAGTTCCTTGCCTACTCTGAAACTTGGCAAAAAAAACCCAAAACACTTTTATCAAAATTTATGCCTCTTCAAATTAAGGCATGCAGTATCAGTAGCTTTATTAAAGAATATTTAGTCCCTATTTTGAACTTGTCTTTAAACAGGAATAGAAACCATAGGTCATGTCAAATTTACAAATTGTAATCTCTTGACTCACAACTCTTGGTGTAACAGAGAACTCCAGGATTAACTATCTGGATATTCCAGTGTGCAACATATTTTTCTGTGGCAGAAATTACCAATATGTACGTAAAATTCCGGAGGCATTGGAAGCACAGTACAAACTGTGCTGTAAGTTGTAAGGTCATAAATTAATTCTTCCACTGAGAATGGCTGCATCAGTATTGCAAATGGTATTTTCCCGTTTTCTCCTCTGCAAATTTAGCACCTTTCAAATGCTGAGGCTGCTTTTTTAATAGAAAAAAAAATGGCAGCAAAGCATGAGTTAATCAAATATTACTAACCACCAAGATATACCTAAATCTGTTTGGACACTTTTTTCACTTTCAGACTATTTATTTATTTACAAAAAGCCATTGGCTGAACATAATTGAGAAGCCATGTAAGCTGGCACAGTATGACTGACTTGGTATTATGCTCCATTGACTTGAAGTCATTTAACTGCGACTGAGGATTTGGTTTTTGGAATGAGACACTGATTTCAATCTTCATGTAAAATAGCATAGGCATTAAACCTAAAAATGTCCTTTTTAAGGCTGAGTACACAAATGAACAGAGAATTAAAAGTACTGAGGGTTTTTTTATTTTAGCCCATAGATTGTTCTATTAGCAGTTTTGGAAAAATCTGGTTATTTCCTATTACATGAAGGTCTCATTTTCTGAACATTATACAAGAAAGTAATAACATTAGTATTTTTTCCACTGTACAAAATGCAAGTTAGAAAGTAACCTGCATAATGGTTTACATGGATCTATCTTGTCCAGTTGATTTTAAAAAGACCTTCAATTTCCATGGAGTACAATCCAAAACTGATATTTTATTTCAAAATAAAATAAATTTGTCTTGTTTTGTAATTAATACTTATCAAATTTTTCACAATTTGTCACCAACTTTATGAATACATACATTCATTAAAAAATAAAGTTCATCTCATTTAAATAAAGTCTGTAAAGTTAACAATATGAATTAGAGAGTAGGACACCAGTACTGTAAACAAGCACACAACTGACTTTGGGAAGAATAATCCCTACTGTACTGCATTAAATAAATACAAGTTAAACCATTTAAGTTTTACAGAAATAAGCCTAGGTTAGATGCCTTATACAACTACAGCCTTTTCCCCTACTGTTTTACTCTCTTTTTGTGGTTTTTTACAAGCATGGAAGTAATTAAAGACATAATGAGAAATATTAAAAGAATAAATTATGTGTTAGAGAAAAGTTTCCATAACAATAGCACCAGCTAAATCTCAAAGTACATTTTGCTTAGATCACCTTTACACTGCAAGGACATTAGTCTCAGGAGAGCATAATATAGGACAACCAGGATGATTCCAAAGCACTTGTTAGACACAAAGGCTAAAAGAGCCCCATTTATTCTCAGTGGAAAACATTTCAGGGTGACCTACCAAAAATATTGCAAAAGTTCTTGATTAAAAATGGGAACAAATCTTTAGTTAAATATTAAAATAATGCACAAAAAACCACCCCCATCATTCTGCACATATATTTCAATTCATTAAGATGATCAAACACCTAAGTCTAAATTCCTGTGCATTTTTTCAATATTATGAATTTTTTCAATATTCAGATTTTTGGGAACTGGCCATAACCACCCCTTTCAGAGTGCTAAGTTTATGGTTTTTAAGCAGATACTTAAGCTAAATTCTATGCACAATTATTATTTCACAAATCAAAACTCTTCTAAATCCAGACACACATCTCAAAGCTACAGATTATCAAGATGTGACATTACCTCATTCAACCTGCCATTTTCAAATATTTCTGAGTTTTAGGTGAAACCAAACTTAGCCAGTTAGCCTTTTAAACTAATAACTATATATACTGTTGTTCTGAGTTTCATGACTCCCAAGATTCTTTCATTAAATTCAGCTTTTTGCAATAGTCATCTCACAGCACTCAACAGCCTAGTTCAATTTACAGTAAGGAATTATGAATTAACTACCAAAAGCCATTCAAAAATATATATTTTGTGTACCTGTTCCTTGCTACGAAGGATATTGACTTCTCAGACACATTATTAAACATGGTGTTTATTTTTAAAAATAAAGTAACTTTTGGTCCTATTCTTTTTCCCTTCACTTCTTCAGTGTGTGTTGAAATCAGTAGGTAACCTTATTTAAACTAGCTAGATCATATGAAGAAATTGCATTTCTCTACTAAAAGCAAAGCTTCAACACTACAGAAAGACACAAGCCATTCATCCTTTTTCCTCTCAAATGTCATTTTTCTGTTGTTCTCTAAAGCTAGAGTCCAAAGTGTCTTTGAAAATGTGAAAATGAGGCATTCCTTTTACTCTCAAGCACTATTTGTAAAGTCGAACACTTCTACAAACAGTGCTATATAACCAACTGTTCCCTTTCACCTTCTCAAAATACTTTGTTCAGCTGAGTCTCTTTAACTAATAGATCTATTAGACAATATTATTACAGACCAAGCCTTAAAAACCTGGTTAATCCAGGATCAGGCTGCTCATATACTGAATAGTTTTGTACATACTAGAGTAGCTCATGTACCTCACATACAATGAGGAGATGCTGCCCTGGGAGAAATACAAATAACTTACATAGTATCACCCTTGAAATGAAATAAAAACCCACCACCCTACCCCCCGTCCAAAAAAAGCAAACCAAAAATCAAAACCAACAAACTAAACCAACAAACAAAAATCCAAACAAAATAAATTAAACCCAAAACCAAAAAACCCTATTCAGAATAATTTGTTCTGCAATACTTTCCATATCCATAAGAGAAAGACTAGAAGAAAATTAAAAAGTCAACATTAATTTGAATTTGCTGTTTCTTTGGGATACAATACAATCAGAAGTCAGGTCTGAACATGAAGAAAACAGTCTGCATTTCTTATCCAGTCTTGTTTGAAGTTCTGTTTACAACACCAGAGCAATTCCACAGACTCACAAAATGGCTGAAGTTGGAAAGGAGCTCTGCAGGTCATCCAGACTCTCCAGATCAAGCAGGGCCACCTAGAGCCAGTGCCCTAGGAGCAGGTCCAGACAGCTTTTGAGTACTTCCAAAAACCTTTCTGGGCAACCCCTGCCAGTACCCAGTCATCTTCACAGTAAAGAAGTGTTTACTGATGTTCAGTAGGAACCTCTGTATTTCACTTTGTCCCCACTGCCTCCAGTCCTGCCACTGGGCACCAATGATTCTGGCTGTCATCTTTATACTTTACCCTTCATATATACATTGATAAAATTCCTCCTAAGCCTTCTCTTTTCTATGATAAACTTTCCCACCTCCCTTGGCCCTTCCTCAGAACATTTTCAATTTCAGACTATCAGATGGTTAACACAGTATTTAAAGGATGTGCATGCAAAGACACCACTTTACTTAAGTGCCATCCTAATTTTTGTTCTTCATGAGTGTAAAGCAAGTTTTATTGCATAGAGCAAGCAGCATCTAGAGAAAAGGAGACTTGAACAGACAGCAACAAAACTGCCCTTTTGCTCCAAGTGCATTTGTTCCCTATTTCATGATAAAGTAATTCATAAATCTACATTATCCTTTCCTAGTGATATGGACACAGTGCTGTTGAAATACTGGCGCTTCTCTTTCCTCTCCTATCCTTTACTGCACATTTCTCTGTGTATTTGTGGAATGACAAGATATTATGTTGAAAGTTGATACAGCACTGATGATGGTAACACCACACAGAAGTAATTTACCTCTGAAATGTGAGGTTGCTTTGCCTTTGGTAGAAGGCTGGCAATAAATCACAATTTGAAAGTGGTCAAAAGGCCAAAAGTGCAGCAAATGTTCAGGGTATTACTGAGTTTTCTCTCTGTAAATTTACAAACTTAAATGGAATCTAGTTCTTTTTGCTCTCTGTAAACAGGGAAGCAAGAGGGACATTTTACAAAGTCATTGATAGCTGAGCTCTCTTGACTGTGGAATCACTATATGGAGACTAATCCTTCAAAGCCCTGAAGTACTGTGCTACACTGAAGAATTACCCAGCAATCAAGCCAGACAACCAAACTATGTTAAAAAAGAACTTTCTTCCTCTTCTTCAATTTTCTAAGTTATTTCAAATGCCAGGTTAAAATACAGATGCTGTATTTTCAACCACTGGAAGTACAGAATAGATGAGTAAACTCTCACAATGAAAAAAAAACTTAAAAATAATCTTGTAAAAGACTATCTATGGAAAGCATCAAGATTTTACAGTGAATTAGATTATAAAGAAAGACTGGGAAGGGACAGTAGCATCCCCTAAAAGAAAGAAAGCAGAAAGAAGCCTAAAGACAAATCAATTCAAAAACCATTTAAAATTTAAAATGCTTAGTAAATACAACACAATCAGAGGTGATTTGGTTCCAGGAGTGAAAACATACCAGAATGAATGATCAGAAATTAAATAGTTCTAAGTGCATGTAAGCATTGTGTGGGTAATCAGAAATATAACTGCTTGAATAGAAAAACAATCAAGCATACTAAAATAATTATGACAGAATCCCGTTGAGAATAATAGCTTTTATTTTTAATTGCTCCATCAAGGAATGAAACAATACTTTAATTTTCTTTGTTATTATATAACAGACATTTAAAGTGAGGGTATATAACATAAAAGAATTTTAGAGGAAGCTAAGTGACCTTTAACAAGAATCAACAAATCAGCAGAGTTCTTATTCCTAAATTACTCCAGACAAGCAAAGAACAATCAGTTAACTTGATCTAGATGGGAAATATTCTGGGTTATTCATTTCCCAAAACATTAAAAAACAAAACACAAACAAACAAAACAAAAACCACCGATAAAAAAAAAACCCAAAGAAATACATAAGCAGATGTCATGGATTTGTCTTTTTGTTATTACTGAGAGGATTCTTAAGAGCCTATTCCTTATTGGGACCTTTATATTGGTAAGAAAGGTTATACTGCTGATTAGCATCCTGGGAAACTAGAACAAAAAAATGTTTTTTTCTCATCTGTTTCTTCACAGCAATTGAATTAAAAGACTAACGTTAAGGAAATATCTCAGTCAGACCATTCAGGAGACTCTCTGGCAGTTACACTCCCAATGCCAGAGACTGTCACTGCTGGCACCAACGTCCTTCAACAGCAGCAGCTCGAAGGGCTCAAGGGTGTCCCACTTGACTCCCTGCACACCCCAGACCCACTCAGACCAGGTTTCCTTGCCCATTGGACCCCAAGTTTCCCACAGCAAGTCTCTGATGTCTTGTTCCACACAACAATTTATTCATAGCACAGTAACAAACAGACCAAGCTGATGCCTCCAAAGAGAACCCCAACAAAGGAACCTCTGGCCTTTTATACCCTCACTTACACTGATAAAGAATTTACAGACCAAGTTATGTTGTCCAGGGTACAAGCATAATATTGACAGTTTCATTTAGACTCTTAATTAATTTTGTGAAAGGAATTATTCTTTCGGTATTGTTGCTATTTATGTAATCAGAGCACTAAGAAACCCTAATCAAGGAGCAGAATTTGATTGTGCAAGGTACTGAGAAACATAGAGTTCCTGTCCACAGGAATTTGGAAGCTACAAGTCAAGGAAGACAAAGCAGATGTCATTTCCTTGTCTATGTACTTCTGCACACAGAATACAAGAGTTCAATGAAGACCATGGACTAATATGGTCCACACTGCTTCACCTATTTCTGTCTAGCAACTATCAAAATTTTACAACCCTGACAGTTAAACAGACTCAGAGGAATTTGAAGGAGTCTTTGCAATTCTTTGTGATCTGCTGTTTCAACAGGAAAATATTAATAAAATTAAAACAGAGATATTTCTTATAAGATTTAAATGAATGGAAAGCAAAGAAAGATTATGCAAATAATGAAGAGTAGGAAGTTGGTAAAAAAAATTTGCTTACACACAAAGAGAGTAAATAAACATATCTTCAGTAACTTTTGTTTGCTCTCCATAGTTGCAGAAGTAAATGGTATGTAATCTGTCACAAATATTGATGGACTAGAGCTAGAATACAAACAGAAGACAGATGGAGTAAGTAAAAGACTGTCATTTTTCCAAAGTAGCCATTGCCTTAATATTCATTAACTGTAAAGAACCTTTATTTTATCCCTGAAGCCCTAATTACTATGAACCCACACTGTCATCTACATTTTTTGCAAGACTTAAATATTTAATAAGCCAGTATAAATGTAAAGGATGTGGAATGCAAAATATCACCTTATGCATATTTATTAAATTTCTGCAAACCCTAAAGCATTTCTCCCCAAATTAATGGTATGGAAAAACTCGATGTCAGTTTACCTGACAATTTCTTTTCTTGCAATAATTCCATCTGTTCGTTCTCATAACAGGGACCTTAGTACTAAATACCATCTGAATACATTCTCCAGAAATTGGTATCAACCCTACAGCCTAAACCATAGCTGATCACTTCTTCAGGTAATTGATTAAAATAATGCTGTTCAAATCATTGTATGAAATTATGTGTGAAATCTATCCACCCTCAGCAAGTGGACAGCCTTATTTTCATATTCTTGCTCAAATTCTAGCATATAAAGCAGTTTAGGATCATCAAGAAGTTAGCAATGACATTCTAGTCATGTCACCATCACATGAATATAAGCTCTGGTGTGGAAACTTGTGATATATGAGAGTAATTTCTAAAACTACTTAATCCAAATGATTTCAGGTAATTCATTAGACCTCTTTTGACAAGCAAATACTGTGAATTAGATATGACAGATCGCTGAACTAAATACCTATGGTTGCATACATGCAAGTGATCTTGTCCTAAGAGCAAACACTCCTTTCAAATTTCTTTGTATATGCAGCTTTAGATTGTGATCAAGGCCACACTTACAGTCTGGTTTTAGCCAAGGACTGAATTCAAGCCTTTCTTTTCCAAGCAGATTACAAATATTTGTTGTAATTCTTTCCTAAGTACTTCATTATTTGTCAAACACATACTTCAGCAGTGGTATCAGAAATGGTTATCATATCTATCAATAGTCCCATGTCAGGAGGAGATACATATGCAATAATGTAATCAGCTAATTGTTTCTTCATTTGTTTATTCAGACATTACACTCACCCTCTCCACAACAGCCTAGAATTGGTATTAATTTTCAAATGGCTGCCATTATTCCCTCTTCCCCCCTCATCACAGTATTTCAGGACAATCTTGTAGAAGTGATCTTCACACTTTGTTCCCAATCACACAAAGCAATCTAGTGGGTGAATACTACATAGAGAAATACTGCCCCATTAGTTTTTAATCACAGGAAATAATCCATGTCATGTATAAACCTACTTCTCTTGACAAATGACTGATGCAAGGTGACCAATAGACTGCAAAAAGACTTCTAGAATCATCTCAGACAAAACAGTCATATGAAATAGGCATTTCTTATTCTTAGTCACTTCAAGACCTAATGAGTTGAGAAGCCTACTATTCACCACAGCACCATCCCATCTATCAAGATGTAATGCAATTTCAACTACCATCATTTTCAAACATCATATGTTCTTGACACTTACTGTTTCTACAATTTTAAATGCTACAGAGATCATCCTGTTCAACCTTGTCCTCAAATCATGAATAACTTCAGGAGTTACAATGGGTTGCTGAGGGCATTGTCCAGTAGAGCTTTTAAAGCCTCCAAGGATGGAGATTCTGCAACTTCTGTGGCCGTCCTCTTAATTATGAATATTTTTTTCCTTCAATACCCAGTTAAAGTTTCCTTCTTCCTGCATCTGGGGACCCTCACTGCTTGCCATTTCATTATGCAAGCTACTAGATTATGATTAACATGTCCACTTCTTATGTTTCTTGGTAAAAAGTTGAAGACAAATTAGTATCTCAGATCTTTCCTCAATTCAGAAACTGCATGATTTGCAGAATGAGTTATCCACAGAAGGGAAGAATCTCTGCTCAGCACATGTATGGCACAAAATTTATACCATCTGAATAACTAAGTCTGACATGCCATATCAGCTATTTGTGTGCCAGTTTACTGCACAGAAAGAAGCAAATATACCTTTATCATAACAGCAACATACAGTGCAGTTCTCTGAATTTCAATCTGTTCCAAGCCAAAAGGATAGTGACCAATTCAAAGGCCAAATGATCACATATTCACTTCTAGTTCCATCTTACTTATTTATTCTCAGTCCCAGAAAGCTGAAACTGCATTCACAGTCTAGGGACATAATCAATAAAAAGTCCAGATATTAACCCAATTAGCCTGAAATAAATATGCACTTCAGCAAGAGAATGGGCTCTTTTGCATCTTAAGTAGAGAGGCCAATATTTTGGTAGAGTTTCAGTGCAGTGTATAGTGGAAAAAGGAGAACCTCACTCTTAAGAGTGCTGACTCCCTGTGAAGAACATATATCCAGACTACACGGATTAAGATGTGAAAGCAATTATTCTAAAGATGTGAACAAACCCCCTCAACAGAGCTGGCAAAGTCATTACTGCAATCCAATTTATGCATGGCAAAATAAATGTTTGAGTCCAGACTGATCTGGCAGTTTCATTGCATTAAGTACTCACAGCTAAGAGAGAGAAGAAGAAAAAAATATCAATCTACTGCAAGCCAGAAGAGGATCTTGTAAGAGAACAAATTAACTATGGAGTAAGGTAACTGTAAAGTCTTTTGAACAGTAACTCTATTCTGTAAATTCAGAGGTATGTCAAACGGACATACCCTAGAGAGTAGGAGAGATGAAAAAAAATCACTTTCTTTGACACCAAAATAATTTGCAAAGACAAAGACTAGTACAATTATAAGGTGTAAGCCATAAGACCTGTCTGAGCTCTGCAGCCAAGCTTGCAAGATTTGGAATCCACTTTCTTTGTGTTTGCATCTGAGAGGATGCTGAATGAACATAAAAACTAAACAAAATAGTTCATGCATTGCTTTACCAATCTCTGAATTAAAAACAACACATTCATGCAACAGAAGGCATACAACAGCAGAATTTACATCTGATAAAATACTCTCACTTTGGGGCCAGGTCAATTCTCTCCAGATGAAGTTGCAACTACAGATACAGATTCCTTAACAGCCTCGGTCGATAAAACATGGAAAGAGAGGTGCAAGACCTAGGATTACTGAATTAATCATGACCAAGCATTCCTCAGAAAGAGATCCATAGTGGAAAACATTAGAATCAAGTAAACCAGAGGTTAAGACAGCTGAGGGATCGAAGATTACAAGCTGATGAGGGGGTAATGCTTCCCCTCCCTAGGTACCCATTTACAGATTCTGTTAGAGAAAAAAAATACCAGGAACAGGCAAACTGGTATTCCTGAATTAGTTAAGCCATTCTTACCCATCTTATATTGAGATCCTAGATGACTGAATGTTATAAAATATTCAAAGCACAAGGAGTGTTACACCACTGCTCAAAAAGGAATCAAAAAGATTTCTTCTGATTAGCACAAAACAGCACACGGCTTCCTGGTCTGGGACGAGACAACTCTCAACCATTTTCACACAACATAACACAGTAACAGAACAAAAATCACTTCCATGAGGACTCCTGTCAATAGATGGATAACAAGAGAGGCAATGATTAGACTTAATGAATAAGAATCATCCCTTTTATAGATTAGTGCAGAGAGTGATCATGATGAGATCAGAATCCATTACTAGCCTTGTGTATTTCAGGGAACTGCAATAACAACTGGAGAGGGAAAAATAAAACCATCTACCAGAGATCACATTTATCTGGATAGCATTTCACACCACATCATCCCATTTTTCTTCCCTGAGTGTAGGAAAGAAAAAAGAGTTTACAGAACTAATTCATGCAGCCTAGTCTGAATTTTCAGGGAAGCAGTACAAACTCAGAGCCTCTAAGTCACAGCGAATACCTTCACACCAAAAGCAAGTAACATTATAAATCTCAAAGACAAAAGGAGGTTGCAGAGAAACAGAATCATGCTGAATCTCTGAGAACTTCTTCACTTTATGCTGTGATTAGAAAAGTCAGGCCCAACAGAATAAAACATTTTATCTTTCAGACTAACAATCTGTGTCAAGTACCTGTAAAACTAAATGTTCTGTACATACCATGACGAATAGAATATCATAAAGAAGAAAAGGAAAAATGAAAAACTATCAGAATTTTTGAGAAAAAATGTTGAAAATATTCTAGAAAAACATGGGAAAGATAAAACCAAAGGCTAAAAGGAAAAATACCTAGATAATCACAAAAGTGTGACACTAAGCAAGAACTATGATAACAAAAAGCACATGAAGAAATGCCATCAAATCAAGAAAAATGTAGAGCCCTTGGGAGTTACAAAATGAATAAACAGAATGGAAGAAAAACAATCCACTAAAGGGAAGAGAACTACAACCTAGTACAGGAAGTGAATGAATGCAGTCTGAAATTTGACTTTCAACAGACCTAGAGAACAATTTCTGGCAGAAAACACATGCATAATTTTCCCCAGAGCAGCCACAAATGTTCAAAGATGGAGTCTGCTTTCCGAGTTGAGCAGGCATCAAGTTTTCTGCAAAATATGAGAATCTTTTCCTTCTAGAGAGAACAGAAAAAGCTAAGATAATAACAAAAACTAAAAGAATGAGAACTTAAATGCTAACGAGCAATCCGGACACACACAAAAAACCACACCAGTTGAGATACAGGAAGGAAATAAGGAGACTTGTAGTTTGAACAGAATATGAACGTAGTCACAGTCACCCTCCAACCAGAGTTTTTAGAACAGGACTCTAATGGCTGCATTCCCAAAAATATGCATCTGTGAAGTGCAGAAACTTTCTCTAATCTGTCTGTAACACAGCTTACAGAGCAGAATGACTTTGCTATTGCTTATGACTGTTTATATGACTACTTATGACTTCTGGAGGCACACCATATTCAATAGTGATTTGTACTAACACAAGTCTTGACATCTAGCCCATACTTGAAGATAATGGAAATAAGGAAAAATACAGTCAATGTGAAACTGGAAGAGAGCCCAGACACCTTTCTGTTCATCTTATTTATACTCATAAGAATCTGGTCAAATATAACATCCTCTTGTGAACATAAAGACACAAAAAACTACTGTTATTAATATAAATAAAAAATCAGTACTGGAGTGCAGCAATATTTTTAACTGAAGAAGAAATTCGTAAAAATCTACACCTGCAGGAAAATTAAGAAGAAAAGTTATTCCCAGCATTATACCAAACTTCTGAAAAATGCTGAGACACACATTAAAATATTTGAATTCTATAATACGAATTATAATAACACCACTATTAACCTTTGACTAAGAAATTAATTACAGTAAAATAAATCCACATCATTCGAAAACATGATGCCATGGACCAAATAGGGATGAGTTCAACTGTTACTTATCTTCAGTTCTTAAAACACCACTCACTGATATCTGGAAATCTGGTACACCCTGCAGCAACTGCAGCTGCTGATACAACTCTGCCTTATACTACGACAAGCATAGTATACTTTCCATTGATGGGATGTAAAGAAGGAAAAAATGTATCTTATGTTGCTAACACATTGTATCATTGTCAACACAGGACAAATTTCCTAAATGGACATTTAGGCATATGGGACAGCTGCCACTTTGGATATTACTCAAATTCACTCTTAAACAAACCCTTACCTCTTTTTGTTAATCAGATAGTTCTATCTAATCTTCAAATCTGTTGCATACTCGATATCCATAAACTGTTAAGAGCATCAGCCAATGAACTGTCACAAAAATCAGGGGATGAAAACAAAAAAACATGTTCTTTTCTCTTGCATTGAGTCAACTCCACATTATCAAATCATAATTCTAACACCATAACTGAGAAGTCTAGTCAGTTTGAATGCCTTGGATCACAAAACTCCTCAATATGTTAGATGTTATTGAGCAACTTCAGTTGTAACTGACCACTTCTACATGGCTCAGCCTCCACAGGAAATGAAACATGTCCCTGAAGTTTCTTGTTGGAGCTTATTGTTTGGTTTTGTTCGTTATTTTCTTTTGCTGTCAACAACAGAATATTGACAGTCAGGAAGTTATTTTTTTTTCATTTGCTTCCTATTTTCCAAGCCTTGTTATAATTTTCTTGTTCACATCTCAGGAAGCAGTTCTCTAGACAAGATGGATAGCTGGTAGGAATACAAATATCTGCCTCCTCTTTTGCCCATATGCTTATCAGGAAGATAACCATATTTGATCCACAACAGATATGCAAAATCCACTGGGCTTATCTTGGTGCATGAATTCACCAATATGGCAAAAAAAAAACCCCTCATCCTATAATCTACTTCATATAATTGAACTGGCTAATCAAGAGACAATATATCATGTAGTCCAAAGAGATTGCAGTAAGGGGCTTATATTCCATGTAAACCATGCTATGAAAGAAAATGAGCACTATGGCTAGAGTTGGGTAAAATCAGAAAAATAAGCATCCTTGCATCAATACTTCTTCAAGGCCATATGAATGATTCTGGTATTGTCAAAGTTTCAAAACACACCAGGGGAAGTTGGGGGTGCACCCATAAATATTTGATGGACTTTTATTGTACATTCAATTTCCTTTGCTTTCATGAAATATCATAACATACAGAATTACAGTTCATAAATCCTTTTGATTATAGGTCTAACAGTGCTCTTGCAGACTGACAAAACCTATCATGAGCACTTACAGCACTTTTTTCAAAATTAAATTGATTAAATTTGACACATTATATACTGCTAAGAAAGGCATTAACATATAAAAATCATTAAGATTAGAGAGAACTGGCTAAAAAAGTGGGCTTTTCAAATGGGCTTTTTTCCTTAATAAACTGAAGCCTTATGAAGTTGAATTTACAGAAGGATTACTGCTTTTAAAAAAATTAAAACGAATTTGTATTACCATACCTCAAAAACAAGAGCAAAAAAGCAATGTATCTTATAACACCCCCTTTTCTTGCCTATGAAATGGAAAAAGCAGGAACAAAGGGAAGTATCAATCTTTCCATTTTACAAAATGGACAAGTAAACAAAGAAGACTGGGCAGAGTTATACAAGAAATCAGTTACATATCTAACAATTGAATTCAAATACCTGAAGTTTCCACATGACATTTTAACATTAGGGCCAGTCTTAGCAATGACTCTCTCTCAAGTTGAGTGGGTAAGGTAGCAAATTTCCTTTTTCTACAAGGATATTAGATAGTACCACCTTGTTTCATTACTTCACTTGAAATTAGAAGCTCACTTTGGTTTCAAGGTCAGTTCTTCCAGGATGAAGAAAGAAATTGAATTATTTTTTTCCTCTAAATATCAGTCAATCTGCCTCTCTGAACAGATGTACATTTTAAGGCCATTAATAGTACTTTAGAAGACAATCAAAAATTTCTACAGCACTTTATATGGGTAACAGTAGCAACATGATCCAGTCAATTTAATGGACAATCTACTGTAACACCAGAAAGTGAAGGGTCCAAAGCAGAGCACTGCTCAGCGTGACATGCCACCACAAAAAAACCCAAGAAAAATAATTTTTAAAAATCCAAATTAATAAAAATCCTACTTCATATACAGAAAAATTCACATTTTTTTCTTCTGCAATAGAAATGACAAGTTCCAATGAAAAATATTTAGATTACACAACAACTTAATCACAAAAGTTTGAATGTAAATTCAGAGTGTTGATTTTTCCTTCCCTCGGGACATCTTTCTCTTATGATAAAACATTTCAGTAAAAAGGTTCCACAAGCAATTAAAAGAAAATAGAAATACTAGGCAATAAAGAAAGTTTTGAAGGTACCAAAATTGAGTGTAAGCTTTACTTTTAAAACTCAGGTCATTTGTATATTGTAGCCATTACCCCACGTTAATGTATGTTTCAGAGTAGTACGTCTCCCAGTACTTTTTCTGAACTTTTGATCATGACTCATTCTTTACTGTGAGAAAAAATCTTCAGCTATCCTCCCAATATTTCACTGTTATTTGATTAGTAATGATTATTCATACATTCTCTGCCATCTCTGGCATTTATTCTCCATAGTTTTATTCTAGTATGCCATCCTTTCATTGGTCACTTTATTGTCAGTTTCCCAGCAAATTCTATTTCTCAGGAGGAAAAACCACACACACACAAATATGATAAACCATTTAATTTAGCATTCTTTTCTGTGACTAGTACCTCAACATTTTCAAACAACAAAACAGTTTACAAAGCTTTCCTTTTATCTCTGTCAGCCATCCAGATGAAGTTCTGGCATACTTGCTATTACCCATACATTAAGGAAGTTTCCCAGCAAATTCTATTTCTCAGGAGGAAAAACCACACACACACAAATATGATAAACCATTTAATTTAGCATTCTTTTCTGTGACTAGTACCTCAACATTTTCAAACAACAAAACAGTTTACAAAGCTTTCCTTTTATCTCTGTCAGCCATCCAGATGAAGTTCTGGCATACTTGCTATTACCCATACATTAAGGAGTTTACACAGTTAGCAGGAGTTCCTTTCATCAGAATACTACCTTTCCTGGTAAGTCATTTGTTAGAAGACAAAGGACACAGAATGGTGCTAAATCAATAAGTGCATTCCCTGGTTCAACAGGAGGTAGACAATCTCTAGTGACAGATAAAGTCCTTCATTCCTTCAACATAAAATAATTACTTTGTACTTTTAGATCTCTTTCTAAGTAGTTTAAGGAAAAACTATTCATAGATACCAGCACATAATTTTTACTGAAATAAAAATTTTAATTAATAACACTAATGCAGAAGTTCATTGTTGAATGCTAGATCATGACCACACAAGTGGTCAGGAAGCTTTAAAGCAAAACCTAACAGTCTAAATAAGCTGCTGTTTAAACACTGCTACTCAGCATTAATTTCTGTGTTGAATTTTAAAGATTCAGGCACCTTATAGTGAATAACTCAATAACTCACATTGAGGAATCTGGAAGTGGAATTAATGTCTAAATTAGAAAAATAAAAATATGATGTGTTTACCAAAATAACATTGCATTCTCATAAAACATGGACATATTGTGAACTCTACATTTTTACCTTCTGAAATTAACTTCCAAAATTAACCAGAAATCAAATTTCTAAAACTCTATGCATTTTTCTTTCTTAGAAAAAGGGACTATAGATCTAATGATCAAAACCAGCTAAAAGTGTCTCTCTAAGCTCATTTTTAAGGCATATTTTGTAGACTCAAGATTCATTGCAAAGACTTGAGCGAAAATGTGTTTCCTCCAGAACATTTTTACTATCAAAACAGTTCATTAAATTCAGGAAAAGTTCCATTTTCACTTCTTGGGGAGAAGTACAGACATCAAATTCCTTTTGAAAACAAGGCTGCTTTATTAGCTAATGAACTCGTAATTTTCTCCCTCACAGCCAAGCAAGCATGAGTTCTGCATGAGTGCACAATGCATTCATTGCTCAAAAAACTGATGTTGCTATAACTGAACAGCTGCAGCTGGTTTTGAATCACTTAAGATACATGCCAATAGACTAATACACTAACACAACCATAATCATATCACTTTGATATGGCAGGAAAAGGAAAATGCCATTAAAGACAAAAGTTCGACTTTTTGTGACTCTACATCATCTTAATGTGGAATATACACTTCCAACCTGTCCAACGTTACTCACTTGAGGATCTCGTAAAATGAACATACCTAACCTGTCAGCATATCTGTCCTAAGTTTATGGAGGGGACAAGGATGGAAATATCATTCAGCTCTTACACAGGTGGAACCATCTTCATCAGTACTGCTACTGATGGCACTACAGGCTGCTAGAGCTCCAATACTAACATCACAACACTAAGCCTAGAGTGGGGTGACCTCATTGCCTTCTGGTATAGCCACTTACTAATATGGTTTCTACTGTATAAAATATTTTGCACTGCTTCTTCCCTCACTTAGTATTCCATTAAAATCAAGTCAAATAAGACAATAATTGACCACCTATAGACTAAATCAGACACCACTATAATCTTGTGCTATACTCTCTTTTGCTTGATGTCAGTAGAAGCAATGAGGTACATAGATTAACTAAGACAGACAGAGCACTTAACTGAGGAAGTTGGTCCATAGCAAACAGAAACAGACACCAGAGCAGGCAATTTCAAAGTTGAACAAGCTTTTCCTGCTTGTCACCAGGTACTGAGAACACAGATTTTGTGTGATATCCCCCTGCTCCACATTCTTGCAATATACAAACAGCCTGGAACAGCAAGAGAAAAATATGGATTGGAGCACCTTTATGTTCCCACCAAGGTCTCCATTCCTTCTAAATATCCAAGGGCTGGCTCTTTGAGCACACGGGATAGAACACTCTGCACACACTTCCTTCAGCCACCTCCGTCACAGGCAGTTACAACTGAGAAGGTGTTAGCTGCTTAAATGGAGAAAGCAAGTGTACAGAGGTTAACCTGAAAATCCCTCACTGCTTAAAAGTAACCTTGATTTCTATCACTGCCCTCCCAGCTTAGGAGGTTTGGCAGGCAGCACTCATGTCCAGATGGTAGACAAGGAAACCTACTTGAACAGATTGTGTTACTATGTTTTACACTGAACACTTATTGGATTAAATGTATAAATAGCTGTGGGAATCTAGGACTTTCCTCTTTCAAATGATCATCATTTGACTAGAAAATTATCCTCCCTGTTGTCACTCCTCTGCGGGCCAGTGACTCCTGAAACCTCTGAAGCTCTGTGCCTGTGCAGGAAGACAGTAGAAACCAGTTCATATACACGGAGACCATTTCAGAGTGCCAACAATGCACTGCAGGGGGAAAACAACTGAAACACTTCTGAGCAGGAGTCTGCTCTGTGAATTAAAACAATAATGCAGATCACCTTAAGAGGATCTAAGCACTAAGGAGAGCAGATAGACAAGCATTTAGGGTATGTTATGTGAAGCAGGATATCATTTCCCAGAAATCAAATTAATATCAACTGCTCCCACTGTCTCCGTTTCCCAGACATGTTCTAACCACAATGCTACTGTATAAAAGGTTGAAATGTTACATTTAATTGAAAATTTCACTCCTATTGTGAATGTTACAAATTCATAGCACACAATGACTTAAGAAAGCTTAGTTTCTCCACAGAAAGGGCTAGAATACAATATCTCAAATCCAATGAGGATTGTCCTTCCATATGTACAAAAGCAGAACTTCAGGTGCCTATTACTTTTAAAGAAATTGAATTATGTTAGCCTCCAGAACCAATGTGCAGTTACATGAGAGCATTTTAGATTGAAACTTTGCTCTGAAAGCTACTCTCCACAAAGTCTGATTAAAGCACTTCGACTGCTTACAGGATCTAGGTTTAGACTTACAGGACAAAAAGACACAGATGTCAACACCAAGGTAAATGCTATTTCATCTAGACCAGGGCAAACCAGTGTGTGTACGTATAGGAGTGTGTGTATATATATCTATGTGTGTGTATATATACAATCTTCATTGATTGATTTATCCAGCTTAGAGGAAACAAATAGAAAAATGAGAAAACCTGCAATGCATTTTAAGTGGAAAATTATTACTAATGCCCCAAACCAAAAAAAGCATAAAGGAAATCAAAAGCAATGCTTATATCTAGAGTCTGTCTAGCAGATTAATAATGTTTTAGCTTTGTTTCTAAACAAATTGCCCACTAAAGCAGTTATTGCAGTGCAATCAATAAACAGAGATTTGAAAACTTAGACAAGAGCTTCTATCCACACATAGCTTAGAAGAGAAAGTATCTCATAACAGAAGGAAAATATTAGCACAGAAACTCCAGCATTAATGTTGGTATGATAATTCCCATCCAATTCATAATGATTTCTGACTCACCCACTCAACATCATGTTGTCTATCACTGCTGTGGACAAGTAAGAGGCAGAACAGTCCTACATCTTGAATTTTGGATTAAGCTTCCTAGGACTGATATACTTCCTGAAATTCCTCTGAAATTCCTGCCATTCACTTTAAATTTCAGTTGGAAGCTTTAGTAGAAATCAGGCATCAAACTGAATGATCAATAAAAGCCTTCAATGAAACGTTTTAATGTTGCCCCATCATATGGTTACCAAGAGTACAAACCATGACTAAAACATTTAAAAGTATGATGCAAAAATAATATGGAATTCAGATAACTCCACACTATTAGTTTCTATCCTCTAACAGTTTTCAAAAAGATTTAAGGACTCTCACTTCTGAATATATTTGATCACTGAACATGTCTTCTCTTTGAGCGTACTAGCTAAATCTGGTAAACATTTTTATTATTTTTTTAAGACAAGGTCGTATTTTGATTGCCTAAAAAAAAAGAAGAATTTCCTGAATGAAATTACCAAACATCACCATCTGTATTTTGTGATAACAAGTATTGCTTAACTGTAATAAAAAGATGCATTAAATAGCATGACCAAAATATTCCTGCTAGTTCAAAACGTTTGTTTTGATGACCAAACTTACCTTTTCAGAAATATGTGCATTTCATTGTGTGCTTTGTGATGCATTTTATGTGGAATCATATTTCACAGGCATACCAGGTTGACCCTGGCTGGATGCTGGCCACTTGCCAAAGCTGCTCTATCACTCCCCTCTGCAAACTGATGGGGGGGAGAAAATATAAGGAAAGGTTCATATGCTGAGATAAGGACAAGGAGAAATCACTCATCAAATACCATCACAGGCAAAATAGACTCAACTTGGGGAAATTAAGTGATTTTATTACTAACAAGATCAGAAAAGAATAATGAGAAAATAAAGCAGACCTTAAAAACATGTTCCCCCACCCCTCCCTCCTTCCCATCTCTACCTCCTCCCTGCCAGCAGTGCAGGGAGACAGGGATTGGAGGCTATGCTCAGCTCATCACATGTTCTTTCTGCCACTGCTCTCAGGGAGAGGAGTCCTTACCCTGCTTAAGCATGGGGTCCCTCCCATGGAAAACAGCTCTATGAACCTCTCCCTGAGTCCTTCCCACAGGCTACAGTTCATGCTCCATGAACTGCTGCAGTGTGGGTCACTCTGCATAGGGTGCAACCCAGACACCCAGGGACAGACTGCTCCAGTGCAGCATCCAGCCAGGGTCAACCTGGTATACCTGTGAAATATGATTCCACATAAAACGCATCACAAAGCACACAATGAAATACACATATTTCTAAGAAGGTAAGTTGAGAAAAGAAAGTAAAGAAAGGAACTGTATTTCAAAGCATTCTGTCTGCACAGCTTCATCATCCCCACATTAAACTGTTGCAGAATCTGAGTCTCTAGTTATGTCTTTTATAGAAAGATGGAGATTAACACTAAAACATTTTAATAGGATTAAAAATAAAATCATTTTGAGTTTCATATTTTAGTCTATCAGTACCTGGCAAATTTAGCAATTATAATTTAAATCCAATTTATGTTTCATTTTAGTATACTACCAAAAGTAGAAGAGGGTCATATGGACTTTATGACAACTAAGAGAAGTAAAAAGAACAAAATGTTTTAAGCCATTATTTGAACCACTGAAGTAAACAAAAACAAAGCAGCTACAAACACCAAGGAAAGTTCAAGTAGCACCAACCAAAAAATACCTCTCATACTTTATTGTTATGATAACTATATTCCTAAGGATAGTGTAGAAAAAATGGCAATATAAATATAACAATTCATTGTTCTAAACAAACAGACTCTTGCAGGACAGCAGAGTTTTGAATCAAAGGCCTAACTTTAGATTCAGAATGCACTTCTACCACTGACAAGACCTAAGAAACAGAATACATGAAAAAGCCTTTAGCATGTTCACAGTTGCTTTCCTTATCCAATTGCCTTACAAAGGCAAATTCTGACAGGGTCTAGTCTTGAATCTTGCATTTTGGCATTTCTCTTTAGCTTTCTAGATTTTGATGTGTATGTGTTCGTGTCTGAGCCATGTAAATGTCTCTTCAATTAATATTTTTGAACTTGTAGAGCAAAGTATAGGCAATATAATAAAAAAAAATCATACTTTAAGGTTAGTTTCTGGGTTTTATTTTATAATTTCTACTGAGCTTTTTTTGTAAACTTGATTGTTTTATGATTTCCTTTGATGCTTAGCCTGTTTCTCAGGACTCATGAAAATAATTGACAGTTATTCAGCTAATTAGTTAGCTAATACTGCATATTTTCAGGTCATGCCTTTGTAAGGTAATTGGATAAGGAAAGCAACTGAACATGCTACAGTAGGGCAGACAGCACTAGTGACATGAAATTATTAAAAAGCCAAACTAAACACATAGCAGAAAACAGTTTCTATCCTTCAAGCAGCAGAAGCTACACCCTGTAACCTTGAGCTCAAAATATCATTCCACAAGAAGACTGTATAACTGTAATTACCACTTAGGTTATGAACTTGATATACAAAATGTTCTATGCAACACAGCCAAATTCTGCTAAGTTTAATGACCAGTTCATCTGAAATTCAAAAATAAGTTGGCTTTAGACTCGGCAGAAAAGAACAAGCAGAATTAATGGAATGGCATAATTAGGTTAAGGACTGCAACTGCTGAAGAAAAGGTGATGAACTTGAAGCATTCCAGAATGGTATCATCAGATACAATCATCAGAAAAAATAAAAATCCTAACAGTAAATCCTATTAGATGGGAGAACAGTCTCCCCAGATAAATGCTCCCAACCTTGCCACCACTTTAGCAGCTACAAAGAAGAGTGTTTTCATGAAGAACTCTGCACCGGCAAGGGTGCCAATCTTTTCCATGTCAAATTTTTGTGATCATTTTCTGTAACCAAATTATTGTCAGGCTTTTTTTAATTCCATCACAAGCAATCCATTTAATGCAACTATTAATTTATCTTTTTTACAATATGAAGGACTTGTGGCAATAGCATATAAAAACAGGAGTTTCTCTGAAATGCAGCTTTTGGGTTCCATTTGTTCCATTCCATGTAGAGGCACAGGATGTGCTGTTTAAACAGTTATAGAACAGAACAGGGGAAAAGATCAGTTATACCACTGATTTGCCTTATGACAGCATGGATGCCAAATGGAAACTTCTGGGACAGAAAAGCTGCAGTAATCCAGTCACAAAATGCTATCAGGCTGCTCTAAGCATCCTTTGTTTCACTTATTGTACTCAATCACTGAAGACATCAAGATGTTTTTACACAGATTTATTAAAATAAGAACTTCAAGCTAATTTTGTCAAGTTTCTCCAAAGCTTTAGTTAATTAGAAATAGAAGAGAAAGGGATATAGATGTTTTTATCTTCTGTAAAAACCAGCAGAAAATAAAGAATTCTTGCAAACACTTTTTTTCCTCTACTCCAGCCATATTCTTTTTAGGCCAGAGAAAACATTTAGAATAGTATTTAATGAAGTTTACATTTTCAGGCATGACCTAACACTGTTATTTCACTTCAAACATAAAACAGATATTTTATAGCTTCAAGCATTGTTTGAAGAGACCTCTCTCTACTGCAACAATAGCTAAAATGTCAAATTACACAAACGGACATAAACTCCCTACTTAAAAAAAAAAAAGTCTTTAAAATGGCTTGAAGCCAAATCTCCAGTCTACTGAGTTTCCCTTCATAGATTCAACCCTTGCCATACCTTGACTAAAGTTTTTCAAGAAGTATGCTGTCTCAAAAGCAAAAACATGCAGTACTCTATAGTAAGGCATCCAAAACAAAAATTTCATTAGAAAACCAAGAAGGTTTTATATTCAATTTTAATGTTAAACAGAATTACAGTAGATAGAAGAAACTTAAGTCACTATGTTTTTTAATAGTATCAGACATCCTGAGAAATGAAGAATTTCTTTTAAACTATACATACCATTTAATATATGCCGAACACTCCTCATTCATCATACACCTTTTTTCCTCTTTTTCTCCAGTCGACCAAGGACAGCAGGTATTGTCACACAATTTGCAGTCCCTAGCTCTGAAAAGGTGAGAATTGCTGCCTTTGTAGTGAAACTCTACCACAAATTAGGCTGGGAAAGGCATTTTGAAGCAGAAGGTACCATTCTGGTTGCAAAGCAAGGAACATGGTAATAAGCATCAACAACCTTGAATTAAGGAGGTGGGGACAATTTGAAAACCCAAAGGAAAACAAGAACACATGGTGCAGAAACAAGAGGATCCAGTTAATTTCAAATAAACCAGAGAAGTGTGTTCAGGACTGAATATTCTCTCAGGAAAAAATTATCACATTTAATACTTTAAGCCTTAGCAAATACACAGTTGCTTCTACTTATAAAAAAAACATGGAAAAATTATCAAATGCCACCTTTAGTCACTCTTAAATGAAGAAGACTATGCAACAAACAATCTGGTTTCTATGGTCATGATGAGGACAAGAAGTAACAGGGTCAAAAATATGGGGATTGAACACAGAAATTTAGCTTAGAACTTCAGGGAAAGAAAAGCTGGAAGCTGTAGAGTCACCACCACTAAAGGCTTCTAAGAGCACAACGGATAAACATTTGTCAGGAAGAATAAAAACGCCTACGTAAGCTTTGGGAGAAACAGTTAATTAGATTGTCCTTCCAAATCTGTCTCCACTTTACACTCAGTTGGCAAAATGAAAGACACGGAGATGAAAAGCTAAAGAACAATATAGATATATGAGTCTTGAAATACTTTCAAAATACTCAGGCCAAACTAAGACATTACAGAAGTTTGCATTACAGAAGAGTAAGATTATTACAACATTTCTATGTCATCAGCTTCATTTTTAGTAGATGCAAGCTCAACAAGATACTTCCACTTGAAAAAGCTTGTATATTGGTCTACACAGATAGCTTCCATGAGTCAGATTCAGCAGTAATAACAAACTTATAGAAAAATAGCTACTCCAACATCAGCAGTTAAATCAGCTTCTGAATCACCCACCTGAAAGCTCAAAAATAAACATTACCTTCTATGAGAAATGCTTTCAATATTACAAAACCAATGTTCTCCTTCTATGTTTCAGTAAAAAAAAATAAATAAATAAATAAAAAGCTAACCAGTATAATTCAAAGTGTAAGATTCCGATTCCTTTAATGTTTTTAATAGTTTTATCTACATCAAATTTTTATAAGATATATAAAAAGCATCAAAAAGATTGGGACCATGCCTTACAGAAAATGCAGGCATGTTAATACAAATATATTATCTCAAATGCAGGGGAAACAGTCAATTATGATTTTCTCCCATTATGTATATAGTATGTAAGAGAACAGTCTTTCTTCAGTTTCTTCCGGCTATTTTAGAATCAGGAACTTTTTATTTACTTCACTTTAAATGCAGGCACTGCTCAGCACCAGAATTAAAATCAGAAAATTAGGCTTTTCAAATCTAGTTTGCTTCAAAGCGTGAGCCCCGGCAGAAAGTTATGGTGTTGCTCTTCACCTCATTTCCAAATTAGATAATCCAATGTTTTCTGTTTATCTCCTCAGTCATGGTCATGAGTGTCCACAATTCAGAAAAGGCTACAGCAGGATTAAAGCAGAGCAACAGGAATGTTTCTGTGCTTACATATTCACGTGGCCATTCTAAAAATACTTTCCATGAAACCATTAGACTAATTGTCTACTAATTCATATCTATTTTCTAACAGTTAAGTTCCTGCAGATTTAATCAAGTTTAAGACTGAACTTAGCACTTTTCCGTAATTTGCCAGAGGAGAAAGTTTGTTTTATTAAGAATCTTTTACTCTATAGGACAATGCATTTCAGTCATTTTAGATCTTGCATATTTTCTACTCTAAATATAGTTATAACATAGTATTTCACAATTAACACAGAAAGTTATACCAATGTTTTCCAGTTTTCCCATCCATCTTCCTCTGCTTCCTAACAGAAAAATTATTATTGCTATAAATCCTTCAAAAATGCCTAACACCTTAATTTGATCGTCTCCTTTTGAGTCATTCCCACCTTCCAGGCTCATATAACTGATCCAGACACCTCTAATCATTCAGACTTTATGCATACTTCTCCATGTAGTCAATGCTTTAAAAGATAAAAAATAATTTTAAAAATATTGTCTTCACCTGGCATATTTTCCTTGCTTAAGCTTCAATTCCAACATCTCAAGTTGTTCTAATTTTTGAAGTACTCTCAGGTGTCATTCCCACCTTCCAGGCTCATATAACTGATCCAGACACCTCTAATCATTCAGACTTTATGCATACTTCTCCATGTAGTCAATGCTTTAAAAGATAAAAAATAATTTTAAAAATATTGTCTTCACCTGGCATATTTTCCTTGCTTAAGCTTCAATTCCAACATCTCAAGTTGTTCTAATTTTTGAAGTACTCTCAGGTACTCAAGATAAAAATAAAATATTGTCTTCACCTGGCATATTTTCCTTGCTTAAGCTTCAATGAAAGAAGTTTCCTCTCCTGTCCTTAAGCCTTCTTTTCCAGAAAATCAACTCAACAAAGACAAACACAAAGTATGAAAGAGGAAACTGAGATGTGACTTGGTTTTATCTCATGAGATACAATTTTTAACATTACTACATCAACTTCGCTCTTGCAGTGTTCACTTCGAAATAACTCACTGTATGTTCAACTATTTTTCCTACTTCCAACAAAAGCTACAGCAATCTTATCTTTGTATACAAAAATCTTACATTCACTTTACACATTTCACCTCAATCTGTGCATCCGGATCAGGAATCTTCCACAGCACAAGATCCTGTTCTCTTTCATTTCATATAATTTTACTCAGAACAGTTTGTAAATGTTATTTCCAAACTATTTACTGTAAGGAAGTTCAAGTTTTGTTTTCCACATATGCATGTTTTTCCTGCCATATATATTGGGTAACCTACTACAGCTTTTAACATGAGGTTGGGTAGGGTAAGAAAAGGAGCCAGAATTTAGCTCTAACATACACAACACAGACACCTACAAAGCAACGTTCATAATATACACACAATGTATAAAAACCTCAAAAACACTTTAAGCTTGCATTTAAAGTGAAGCAAGCACTTACAATGTTGCACTAGTTTTTGTAAAGGTGCAGTCTACATAAAGCCAGGAGTTTATCTGTATGAGCAGTCTATTGACCTAACATAAAAATATTAAACAGGAATGAAAAATGGCAGTAAAAGGATGCAGAAAACTGAGATGTGTTAGTTAATCAATTAAATTAGCTAAAAAGAAAACTGAGTAACAAGTCTTACCAGCTTGAACTGCAATACCAAATGGTTGGGAAAAAAAACCCAGGTAATTCCATCCTGTTATGTACCACCTCTGCAGTAGGACTGGGAGAAAGTAATAGTAAATGTCCATTTTAATTTGTCATTATTTACTTGTTAGGAAAAGATTCCATTTAAAAAGAAAGATTATTTCAGTTATCTTGGTAGCACAGCTGACACTCCACATGGAAGTGTCAACAAAAGTTGCAATGCCAGCACATCACAGCATGAGAATCAAGAGCATCAAACATTAAACACATTTTATTAAGAAAACCTAGTAAGCTAAAGTTCTGAAAAGAAGTTAATTATAGCAGCACAGAAACAACACATTTACTGCCTACTCGTTCCAGAAAAAGGGGAAAAGACAATGCCTAGAGAGACTGTGTTCATTTTTCACATTGACACCCAAGGGATTTAACTCAATGATCAGATTATTACTTCACTTGGTAAAATCACAGAGTCAGGCCACTACTTAGATACTTAAATAGGCATTTTACATACTAACTTTGGCCCTTTAGAATCACAGAACATCTTGGGTTGGAAGGGACACACAAGGATCATAAAGTCCAACTCCTGACTGCACATAGGGCAATCTAAAATTTAAACCATATACCCAAGGACATTGTCCAAGTGCTTCCTGAACACTGTCAGGCTTGGGACAATGACCCCCTTCCTGGGTACTCTGTTCCAGTGCCCAACTACCCACTCAGTCAAGACCTCTTTCCTAATATCCAATCTGAACTTCCCCTGAGGTAGCTTTAAGTCATTCCCTCCACTCCTTTCACTGGACACCAGAGGGAAGGCATCAGCATTTGCCTCTCCACTCATCCACATTTTACTTCTTTGGCCTATAAGCCTTAGCAACAAATAGAGTTCTTTACAGAAAAACAAAACAAGCAAAAAAAAATTTTGACCAACCTTCTCTTTGTCTGAGCTGACAATTCAAAGAAATGATCAGTTATAAAAACTGTTCTTTCCCTCTTTTCCACCACCACAAAGCACGAGACCTCCCTGCAACACTGACAACAGATGTAAAGAAAACAAATAAATAAAAAGCCAAGCCAAAACAAACAAAAAGCCCGACAAAACCGACAAAACTAAAACTCTACAGTTTGGATAAAGTTATCTGCTCCCATAAAAGAAGTTATAGTGAAACGGTAAAGAAACTTTACTGGTCAGCCTAGCACTCAGTATGCAAGAACCCGGCCTGAAATCAAGGGAGAGAAGTGTAGTAAGCTCTAGCAGCACTGAAACCTGAAAAAGGTAAAAATACACACTATACATTGTTCTACATTTCTGTATTTACATCCAAAAGTTGCTGAAGATAAACTGTTGATACTGAAGTAAAACTGCTCCTTCCTCCAGGTCTCCCTTACCCAGAGAACACCTTGAAGAGAGTACCAGCACCTACATCTGCACACACACACTGTAACTGTCACTTCGACATTATTTATGAACTCTGGCACCACAGACACGGGGTCTGACTTCTCCCTCCAGCGGGCTCGCCGACTGATTGTTAAGGCCCCCGAGGCCCAAGGCGGCGAGGCAGCCCTTGCCGTCACAGAACCAGGCAATGGACAGGCCCAGGAGGGAACGGATGGCACCGGCCTGGGCACGGACAGCGCTGGGCACCGCGAAGCCAGCGCTGCGCCCT
>NW_008655270.1:23684-23965 GCF_000695815.1 Acanthisitta chloris | reverse complement strand
GCCATGGTGGGATGTCCTGCCGTGGTGAGGTGACTGGCTGTGAGGTGCCTGGACAGGTTGGGATGTCCTACTATGATGGGGTGACTGGCTGAGGGGTGTTCAGGCATGGTCAGATGTCCCACCGTGGTGGGGTGACTGGCTGTGTGGTTCCTGGCCATGGTGGGATGTCCTGCCATGGTGGGGTGACTGACTGGGGGTATTTAGGCAGGGTAGGATGTCCTACCATGGTGGGTTGACTGGCTGTGGGGGTCCTGGCCATGGGGGGAAGTTCTGACATGGGG
>NW_008655270.1:20269-23451 GCF_000695815.1 Acanthisitta chloris | reverse complement strand
GTCCTGCCATGGGGGGGTGAGTGTCTGGGTGGTTCCTAGCCATGGTGGGATGTCCTACCATGGTGGGGTGACAGGCTATGGGGTGCTTGGGCTTGGTGGGATGTCCTACTGTGGTGAGGTGCCTAACTGTAGGGTGTCTAGATGTGTTGGGGTGTCCTACCATGATGAGGTGACTGGCTGTGAGGTTCCTGGACGTGTTGGAATGTCCTGCCATCGTGGGGTGCCCAACTGTGGTAGGCCTGGACGTGTTGGGGTACCTGGTGGGGTGGGGTGACTGGCTGTGGTGTCCTTAGGCTTGGTGGGATGTCCTATCATGGTGGGGTGACTGAGTGGGAGGGCTCCTGGCCATGGTGGAATGTGGGATGCTTTCTTGTGGGGTTCCTGGTCATGTTGGGGTGTCCTGCCATGATGGGATGGCTTACTATGGTAGGATGACATGGTAGGGTGGCTGGATGTGTTGGGGTGCCCTACCATGGTGGGGTGACTGGCTGTGAGGTTCTTGGGCATGGTGGGATGTCCTACCATGGTGGGGTAACTGGCTCTGGAGTTTCTGGCCATGGTGAGAGGTCCTGCTGTTGTGGGGTACCTGGTTATGGGGTTCCTGGACATGTTGGGGTGTCTACCATGGTAGGATGTCCTACCATGGTGGGATGAGTGGCTATGGGTGCCTGGACATGTTGGGATGTCCCACCATGGTGGGGTGACCTGCTGTGGTGTTCCTGGGCATGGTGGGATGTCCTACCATGGTGAGGTGACTAGTTTTGGGGTTCCTGGACGTGTTGGGGTGTCCTACCATGGTGGGATGTCCACCTGCTATGGAATGTCCCACTTTGTTGTGGTGCCTTACCATGGGGTGATGCCCATCCATGCAGGACCTGCTGAGCTGAGCACCTCTCTCCTCCTCCATCCCACCACAGAAGTTGTCCTAGGACCAAACTGCTGCTGTTTGATCCCTAGGGATGTATATCCTCCCTGGGTAGGAGCTGAAGGAACTGACCGTCCCCTTGTCTGCTCAAGATGCTTTTCACCCCCCAAAAATAGGATGCTCAGGCCAATGGGACAGTGTGGGGTGGAGCATGGTGGTGGCTTCTTGCAGCCCAGAGAGGACTTGGCCAACTTGGCATCCAGTGCAGGAGATTCTCCTGCTGGAACATCCCTTCTCCCACCACTGGAATTTGGTGGAGCTCCACGTTTTGGAGCTTTAAATGGACTAAAAAGAGCCAGTGGATGAAAAGTTGGGATTGGGGTGACATGGAGCTACACCATCTCCTCCTCCCACAGGGAGGAACTCGGTTTTGAGATATCATCTCACCTGGATGATGGGAAAACCAACCCTGGAGGGTTGGGAAGTGCCTTTTTCCTGGAGGAGCTTATCCAAAATCCAATCACCCTCCCCAAAACTTATCACCCACTGCTGACTTAGTGCAAGACACAGTGAAATTCCCAGGAAGGTTCAGCTCCTGCTTGGAGGAGCTGATCCCAAGCTGGAGCACAGGCCATGGAGAGACCTAGAGCTGGGAATGAGCAGGATCTATACTTTCCAGACCTTCAGGGGCAGATTTGTGGGAGCAGGAGGAGAGGGATGAGTGAAGGGAGGAGGGAAATCCATTCTTGGAGAGATGTTTTAGGTCCTCATGAAGAACAGCTCATTATCCAGTCATGGAATTAACACATTTCCAGCTCCTTGGGGTTTTTTTGGGAGCACCACACACTGCCAGGTCAGGGTCTTGGCTTGCTTACAATTCGATGCCTCAGTTTCCCCACTGGGTGTGACTTTTCCCATGGGAATGAGTGAGCATCCTCCAAGCTCATCCAGAAGGGGATAACAAGGAAGAAAATCCCTCTGGAAATGGTGCAATCCTACCAATCCATCCCACTTTTCCCAGGCTGGAGTGGGAAAAATCCTCATCTTGGTGCTGAGTTGGAGCATCTTCCCCTCCTTGGTCTGTGCCTACACATCCTTCCACTCACTGGGATATCAGGGAAGCACTGGGATCTCCCAGACCTCAGCCTGCCTGGACCATTGGAATTCCTGCCTTGATCCAGGCCCCCTGCTTGGAGAGGGATTAGTGGGAAGCACTGATGTCTCTGTTAGGGACTGTCAGGGCCATGACATATCTCCTGGCTCTCCCCAGGATTCCATGGCTAATTACACGCTCCTTAATCAGCCCATGGACACGTGTCCATGCCTTGGGATCACCTGGAGCATCCCCTCCAATACTGACCAGCTCATTGCCCTCAGCAGATCCCAGTTCCCAGCCCAAGGAATCTTGGCAGAAAACAGCCCCAGAAAAAAAAAAGTCTCTTTCCAAGAAATTAAAAGTGGTAGGAGTGAAGGCAGCATGGAAAATCCAACAGGATTTTGGAGAGGTGTTTTGCCACTCCAACCTAGGGAATGCCAAATCATTAGGATCAGGAGGAGTTTTTTTGGGAAGGAGAAAATCCAAGATGGGGTTTATCCCCTCTGGACCTAGAGGAAATATTGCCTTTTAGGATTTAAATCACTCCATGAAGATTCCTGAGGGATACATTCACAAATTTCCCTCTTGGAGAGAAAAGTCCTGCAAGAAGGGATGACCAAGGTGGACACGAGGGGACATGACTTGTGCCACCACAGCTCTGCCCAGACCACCAGGATTTCCCAGCACAACCATTCCCTCTATCCCTTTCCCTTCCCTCCTAAACGCCTGGAGAAACCTCCCAGGCTCTCAGCATCCCTAAAATCCACAAGGCACAACCTGCTCTTCCATCATCTCCTCCCCCCATCCCCAACCATTCCAAATCCTCTTTGCTGCTCGCTTTGCATTAGAAAAGAAAAGGGATTTTCGCAGCTGGAAGCTACTTGCAGAGTGTTTTAATCGCCCGGGAGCCGGGAGACAATGCAGGGAGGAGTTTGGAGACAGAGTTCTGACATGATCCCTGAAAATCCGCTGCAGATGTGGTTTCCAGGAAGCTTCAGGCTCGGCTGTATTGTGCAGCTCCTGCCGCTCCCTCTTCCCCTGCTTCCCCCTGGGATTGGGCTCCTGGCCCTGGGGAGAAGGATTTAAGGCTGTTGGGGGATGGAAAAGTGATGCTGGAAGCAACTCAAGGAATCCTCTGTGTGCCTGGATGATCCCACAGGAGGTGAGGGAGGGATTGTCCTCTCTGCCCTGCTCAGGTGAGACCCTAGTGCTGCTCCAGCT
>NW_008655270.1:18043-19983 GCF_000695815.1 Acanthisitta chloris | reverse complement strand
TGTTGAGGGGCTGGGATGGAATTCCCAGAGCAGCTGTGGCTGCTCCATCCCTGGGAGTGTTCCAGGCCAGGTTGGATGGGGCTTGGAGCCACCAGGGCTGGTGGGAGGTGTCCCTGCCCATGGAACTGGATGGTCTTGAAGGTCCTTCCCAACCCAAACCATCCTGGGATTCTTGGCAGCACCCAGAGGTCAGGTCCAAGGCTGATCCTGAATGTATCAAATCCAGGGTATCGCAGCATTGTGACTTGACAGAGCCCTGGTCACCTTTGGCTTCTCCTCCCTCCCTGCCACCCTGTGGATGGGCAGGATTGGGAATGCACTGCTCCTTTTTAACCTATAAACCCATTTTTACTCCCAAATATCTCCCTGTTTGTCCCAAGGAGTATTTGCTCTGAGCCATGGAAAATGAATCCCCCATCCAGAGTTTTATTTCTGGGCATCTTAGCCCAAAACAAGGCACTTGTAGGGATGTAGAGCTCCTTCCTGTCACTCGTGCTGAAATCCCACCCTGATCCATGAAATTTGGCTTGTGGTCATCCACCAACAGAAAACTGGATAAAGCCTCCACTGTTTTCCGGAGCTTTTCCGCCAAGAAAAACTACTCTGCACCTCTTTTCTTCCTTAGTCAGCTCAATTCCTCCCCCATCCCTCATCCCTCCTCCCTGCATCCAGCTTTTCATTCCCCACGCTGGGTTAGGCTCAGGCTTTCCATGAAGGAACTGGTGAATATCTTCACCCTTCCCCACCACCACCTCAGGAAACTGCAGCCAGGCTGGAAATTCTGCGGGAAATGATCCATTTCCTCAGCAGGACAATACTCCAACTCTGTGTTCCAACCACAGGACAAAGCCCTTTCCGGAGTTGGAACCTCATTCCCAAGAGGATAAACCTTCCCAGGGGAGTTTGATGGTTGTGATATCAACCCCAGCTTTGTGTGGCATTACTAAGATCGTCGTCATCTTATTCTTCTCACAGTGGGATGTATCCACATGGGACATCCATGGGTTGGGAATCTCCTCTGGTGGAGCTGTGGTCCGGAAGCCAATCCCTCCTGCTCCCAGCAGAGCTTTATTTAGCCTCCTAATGAGGGAGCAGAGCAGCAGGAAAGCAACGCCCTGTGCTCCAGGCTCCAAATTGGGACTTTTTTGGGGGAAGCAAGCTCCAATTAAAAGATGAGCTCAGCCTATCCCAGTGCAGGGTCTGCCTTGGGAAGGACAAGGCTGGTTGGGATGGGGAAGGAGGAGTGTGGGGGACACGTGGCAGCCACGAAGGTGGGAAAACAGTGGGAAGAGCTGAGAGGGTGTAATGGTCTGGGGATGTGGCTCTGGAGGACACACCAGGGCCAGCAGGAGCCTGGAGGCAGTGCTGGAGGGGCAAACTGTCCTGGGGACATCCTGGGACAGAGATCCTGGAGGACACATGGCCATGGCACCCATGGAGCTGTCACTCAGCTCAAGCATGCCTGCAGGAACAAACCATCCTGGGACACAGGCCCCTGGAGGACACATGGCCATGGCACCCATGGAGCTGTCACTCAGCTCAAGCATGCCTGCAGGAACAAACCATCCTGGGACACAGGCCCCTGGAGGACACATGGCCATGGCACCCATGGAGCTGTCACTCAGCTCAAGCATGCCTGCAGGAACAAACCATCCTGGGACACAGGCCCCTGGAGGACACATGGCCATGGCACCCATGGAGCTGTCACTCAGCTCAAGCATGCCTGCAGGAACAAACCATCCTGGGACACAGGCCCCTGGAGGACACATGGCCATGGCACCCATGGAGCTGTCACACAGCTGTCACTGTGCTGCAGGGACACCATGTCCTTGGGACACAGTTCCCTGGAGGACACACAGCCATGGCACTCATGGTGCCATCACATCCCAACAGGCAGTGCCATGGGGACATCCTCATCCTGGGGACATCCTGGGACACAG
>NW_008655270.1:0-17901 GCF_000695815.1 Acanthisitta chloris | reverse complement strand
CCTGCAGGGACAAACCATCCTGGGGACACAGTTCCCTGGAGGACACACAGCCATGGCACTCATGATGCCATCACACCCCAACAGGCAATGCCATGGGGTCACCCCATCCTGGGTACATCCTGGGACACAGATCCCTGGAGGACACATGGCCATGGCACCCATGGTGCCATCACACCCCAACAGGCAATGCCATGGGGACAGAGTCCCCTGAAGGACATGCCATCCCCGTGGTGGCACCACTCTCAGACACATCCCTGGAGGACACTGTGGACACATCTCCCTGTAGGCCACATGTCCACACCACCCACATACCCTGGGCATGTCCCATCCTGGGGTTGAGGCTCTCCAGTCCCACTTCCTCCATCCTCCCTGAGCTCCTCAGGTGGATCCAGAGTGTCATGGGACAGAGTCGTGTCCTTCTCTGCCCACAGTCGACATCCGGGAGATCAAGGAGATCCGTCTGGGGAAGAACTCCCGGGATTTCGAGCGTTACCCCGAGGACGCTCGCAAACTCGACTTCACCATGTGCTTCATCATCCTCTACGGGATGGACTTTCGGCTGCGGACGCTCAGCGTGGCCGGTGGGTGTGTTCCCTCCCCCTGTCCACCCTTGGGATCTCTTCATCTTCATCCCAACCTCTTTTTCTTCCTCCAGCTTTCTGCGAGGAGGACATCAACCTGTGGATAACAGGCCTCAACTGGCTGGTGGTTGACACCCAACGAGCCCAGACCCCACTGCAGATCGAGAGGTGAGGAAGGAGCTGCAGATCCTGTTTCCTGGTCCATGTTGGAGGGACCAACCTGCCCTGGGTTTGGTTCTCCATGGGGCTGAGCACTGTGTGTCCATCCCTTCCTTCCCAGGTGGCTACGGAAGCAGTTTGATGGGATGGACCGAGCACGGGAAGGGAGGTGAGCACAAGGGGGTGGTGGGTTCAGCTGGACATCACCATAACCTCTCCGTGGTTGCATCTCAAATCCAGAGGCTGAGCCAAGCTGAGGGTGAATTCTGTGGGACAAGGGAATTCCAGGATATTTGGGGTTTTCAAAGGCACTGGAAGTCAGAGATTTTGGGGCAGGTTAGCTCCTCATGGCTGTGAGGACCACAAGGACTCTGATGGTTCCATGCTCACTGTCACTTTTCCATCAGCTCCAGGAGGGGATGATGCCCATTCATTCAACCCATCATCCTCTTCCCAACGCAGGAAAAACCTCAAATCCAGGGAATTTGGACTTAAATGATTGTAGGGATGGGAATGGGTATCATCTCCAGGTGGGATGATGGCTTAGAGCACCTGATGGTTCTTGGATGTGCTCCTGCTCCTTGACCATCAGCTCACACTCATGCTGAACACCAGGGGGATGATGCCCATTCATTCAACCCATCATCCTCTTCCCAACGCAGGAAAAACCTCAAATCCAGGGAATTTGGACTTAAATGATTGTAGGGATGGGAATGGGTATCATCTCCAGGTGGGATGATGGCTTAGAGCACCTGATGGTTCTTGGATGTGCTCCTGCTCCTTGACCATCAGCTCACACTCATGCTGAACACCAGCGTGGAAATGCTGAACACCAGGGAATCCTGGAATCATGGAATGGTTTGTGTTGGAAAGGACCTTCAAGACCATCTCATTCCAACCCCAGCCATGGGCAGGGACATCTTCCACTAGCCCAGGTTGCTCCAACCCCCATCCAACGTGGCCTGGATTCATGGAACATCCACAGCTTCTCTGGGCAGCCTGTGGAGGTCCTTGGGCCAGGAGAGTGGGATGTCCACGCCAGGCACTAGGATTTGGGATGAGATCCAGAGGTTCTCCACACTCTGTGGGGTCTAGCAGTGCCCTGAAACCATCTCACCCTCCTGCAGCATCACGGTGAAGGACCTCAAGGCCATGCTGCCCCAGGTGAACTACCGCGTTCCCAACATGAGATTCCTGAGGGACAAACTCGTGGTAAGGACATCCTGGACATCCCAGTTCTGCAGGGAGATGGTCTTCAAGCTCTCCAAGATGGGCTGGAGCCACCTCAGCATCCCTAACTCCGGTGGGGTTGGCTCCACTCTCATCCAGCACCATCTCTCACAGGAAGTGGAAGCCAGGAATGAGATGACCTTCTCCCACTTCATCCAGTTCTACAAGAACCTGATGTTTGACGCCCAGAAATCGGTAAGGACCATGGATTGGCCTCCCAAGTGTCCCGTGCCATCCAGTGTGGCACCATCTGAGCCTGGTCCTCTCCTCTCCCTCCAGGTCATCGAGCAGTTGGAGCTCTCCTTCCCCCTGAGGTGAGTTCCTGAGAGTCCTGTGGGTCCCATCCCATCCAGAATTCCCATCCATTGGGTGGGAAATGCAACCATGGGTGGAGCAAAGCAGGGGATGGGAGTAGGGATGGGAGTTGGGATAGAGAGGGTGGGAATGGGGGTGGAAGAAGGGATGGGAGAGGGTGGGAATTGGGATAGGAGAGAGGGTGGGAATGGGGATGGAAGAAGGGATGGGAGAGGGGATGGGAGTTGGGATAGAGAGGGTGGGAATGGGGGTGGAAGAAGGGATGGGAGAGGGTGGGAATTGGGATAGGAGAGAGGGTGGGAATGGGGATGGAAGAAGGGATGGGAGAGGGGATGGGAGTTGGGATAGAGAGGGTGGGAATGGGGGTGGAAGAAGGGATGGGAGAGGGTGGGAATTGGGATAGGAGAGAGGGTGGGAATGGGGATGGAAGAAGGGATGGGAGAGGGGATGGGAGTTGGGATAGAGAGGGTGGGAATGGGGGTGGAAGAAGGGATGGGGGAGGAGTGGGAATTGGGATAGGAGAGGGTGGGAATGGGGTTGGAAGAAGGGATGGGAGTTGGGATAGGGGAGAGGGTGGGGATGGGAGAAGGGATGGGAGTTGGGATAGGGGAGAGGGTGGGAACGGGGATGGGAGCAGGGATGGGAGTTGGGATAGGGGAGAGGGTGGGAATGGAGATGGGAGAAGGGATGGGAGAGAGGGTGAGAGCAAGAATGGGAGATGGGATGGAAAGAAGGATGGGAGTAGGGATGGGAGAGGGGTTGGGAGTTGGGATGGGAGAGAGGGTGGGAATGGGGATGGGAGAAGGGATGAGAGGGGATGAGAATTGAGATAGAGAGGGTGGGAATGGGGGTGGGAGAGGGGATGAGAGTTGGGATAGGAGGTGGGATAGGGGAGAGGGTGGGAATGGGGATGGGAGAGGGGATGGGAGAGAGGGTGGGAATGGGAATGGGAGAAGGGATGGGAGTTGGGATAGGAGAGAGGGTGGGAATGGGGATGGGAGAGGGGATGGGAGAGAGGGTGGGAATGGGAATGGGAGGGGGGATGAGAGTTGGGATAGGAGGTGGGATAGGGGAGAGGGTGGGAATGGGGATGGGAGAGGGGATGGGAGAGAGGGTGGGAATGGGAATGGGAGAAGGGATGGGAGTTGGGATAGGAGAGAGGGTGGGAATGGGGATGGGAGAGGGGATGGGAGAGAGGGTGGGAATGGGAATGGGAGAAGGGATGGGAGTTGGGATAGGAGAGAGGGTGGGAATGGGGATGGAAGAAGGGATGGGAGAAGAGGTGAGCAGAGATGGGAGTGGAGGTGGGAGCAAGAGTGGAAAGGAGGGTGGGAGCAGGGATGGGAGAGGAGCTAAGAACGGGGATGGGAGCCGGGATGAAGGGACATGGGAGTCAAGGTGGGAGTGGAGATGAGCAGACTTGGGAGTGGGAATGGGAGCAGAGATGGGAGAGGGTATGGTTGCCAGGAATATAGGGACATGTCACCCTGTCCTCTTCCCTGTATCCTTAGGAAACACTAGATGGAGGGTGCTCCATCTGGGTTCCACCTCCTCCCAGTCACAGAGTGCTGGGAATGGTGGGAATGGGGACACAGGGAGGCTGAGCTGCAGGTGGACACTGGTGGCCTTGACTCTCCCATGGGATCTATCCCTGGTGGCCTTGACTCTCCCATGGAATCTCCTCCTGGTGGCCTTGACTCTCCCATGGGATCTCCCCCACCTCCTTCTCCTGGTCCTCACTGGTGGCCTCTCCATGTCCCAGGAACGTGGACCGCCCCGAGCTGTGCCAAGTCTCCCTCTACGACTTCCAGAAGTTCCTGCTGCACGACCAGAAGGTGAGTTTTCCTCGAGACCCTTGTGGTATCCCCCTCAGCCCCAACCTGGGACACTCCCATGGGATGCTCCAGCTTGGTTCCCCCCGTAACAGCCACATTTGTATCCCAGGAATCCTGGGCCAGCGACGTGGGCATGGTGCGGGACTACATGTGCACCTACCTCAAGGAGAGCTCCAACGAGGCATCAGATCCTTCCTTCCAGCTGGATGAGGTGGGTGACCCCCCACAACACCCACCCAGGGGTGTCCCCCAGGCCCTGCCAGGCTCTGACCTCTCCTCTTCCCCTAGTTCCTCACATACCTCTTCTCCAAGGAGAACATGGTGATGGATGCCAAGTATGAGCGCGTGGTGCCCGAGGAGATGAACCACCCTTTGTCCCAGTATTGGATCTCCTCATCCCACAACACGTAAGGACAGGGTGGCCATTCCTCAGGGACATCTGTGGGCATCTCATCACCCCAACTGGTCCCTTTCTGTCCTCTGCAGGTATCTGACAGGGGATCAGTTCTCCAGTGAGTCCTCCCTGGAGGCCTACGCACGTTGTCTGCGCATGGGCTGTCGCTGCATCGAGTGTGAGTCCCACCAGCACTTCACAGAGGTGCTGAACCCCCTCAGAACCTCATGTCACCTCCATCATCCCATCACAGAGGTGCTGAACCCCCTCAGAACCTCATGTCACCTCCATCATCCCATCACAGAGGTGCTGAACCCCCTCAGAACCTCATGTCACCTCCATCATCCCATCACAGAGGTGCTGAACCCCCTCAGAACCTCATGTCACCTCCATCATCCCATCACAGAGGTGCTGAACCCCCTCAGAACCTCATGTCACCTCCATCATCCCATCACAGAGGTGCTGAACCCCCTCAGAACCTCATGTCACCTCAACCATCCCATCACTTCCATCCATCCCATGACACTTTGGCTTGGGGAGCCTCTATATCTTTTGGGGGGTCCCAAACATGGTCCCCTGGTGACCAACTTGTGTTGACCAAGGTGTCTTCCTGCTCAGTGGACTGCTGGGATGGCCCAGATGATCTCCCCATCATCTACCACGGCCACACGCTCACCTCCAAGATCAAGTTCCTGGATGTGCTGCACACCATCAAGGAACATGCCTTTGTCACCTCAGAGTAAGCCCCAGAACCTCCAAGGACACCCAAATTCTGGTGACCTCTCCCTCACCTCCACCTGAGCTCGCCATTCCCACCTGCTTCCTCCAGGTTCCCCATCATCCTCTCCATTGAAGACCACTGCAGCATCGTCCAGCAGAGGAACATGGCCTCCCACTTCAAGAAGGTCTTTGGGGACATGCTCCTCACCAAGCCAGTGGACATCAACGCTGATGAGTTGCCCTCACCCACCCAGCTCAAGAAGAAGATCCTAATCAAGGTATGGAGCATGGACCACCCCAAAACTCCTCTTTGCAGGAAGGACAAGGATAGTGTTGGACTGGGAGGGATGGAGATTGTCTCACATCTTGGAATTCAAGAGTGATCCCTCTCTGTAGGACATCCCTCTGATGTTCTACACCAAGAGATGGTCAAGGGGAGCTGGGGGTGGTGGGAAGGGACCTGCAGGAGTTTGCTGCTCAAGGTGATAGGGACACCACACCCACCACTGAGCTTCCCTCACTGGGTCTTCTCCAGCACAAGAAACTGGTGGAAGGGAACCTGTACGAGGAGGTCTCCACCGCCAGTTACTCGGAGAATGACATCAGCAACTCCATCAAGAATGGAATCCTCTACCTTGAAGACCCCATTGACCACGTAAGGGAGACCCTCAGGGGCTGGTGGGGGTCCATCAGACGTTGGTGTTTGGCTTCATAGGGGTTGGAATGGACCTTAGAGGTCATCCAGTCCCAACCCCCTGCCCTGGGCAGGGACACCTCCCACCAGAACAGGTTGATCAAGGCTTTGTCCAACTTGGCCTTGAATTTTCCAGCCTGGCTTTGGGTTGGGCATGGCATGAGCTCTCCTAGCCCACAGTGGTGGACAGGAGGGAGTAGAGACTCCCATCTCAAAACCTCTTCCCTCCATACCATCATCCTCCTCACCCCAATGATGTTCTTCCTTCCTCCCAGACCTGGAGCCCTCACTATTTCGTCCTGACGAGCAACAAGATCTACTACTCCGAGGAGACCTCTCGTTACCAGTTCAACGAGGACGAGGAGGAGGTGGAGCAGAAGGAGGTGCGTGAGGGGCACGAACCACCCGTACGGCACGGAGAGGACTCCGTGGGGAGGGTGGAGAAGGTGACACCACCCGTGGTGGGGTGGACTTGACTTGCAGGAGTTCAACAACAACGAGCTGCACTTCACGGAGAAGTGGTTCCATGGGAAGTTGGGTGGTGGCCGCGATGGGAGACAGATCGCCGAGAAGCTGCTGCACGAGTACTGCACCGAGACGGGCGGCAAGGACGGCACCTTCCTCGTGCGCGAGAGCGAGACCTTTGTGGGAGACTACACCCTCTCCTTCTGGTAGGACCTCCAGCAGCAGGGCAGGGCCCACCCCCCCGGGACAGTCAGGACATCCCACCAGGGGATGTCCCTCCAGGTGATGCCTGGAATGGCTTTTTGGGTGGTGAGACACTGGCACAGGTTGGCTAGGGAGGTTTGGGTGGGATTGACTCACCCATAGCTTTGTCCTACCACCGTGGCATGAGGTCCAGCCAGGTTGAGCTCATAGACCTCCTGAGTGTGGTGGGATGTGGACTAGGATTGACTCACCCATACTTTTCTCCTACCACCATGGCAGGATGTCCAGCCAGGTGGAGCTCATAGACCTCCTGAGTGTGGTGGGATGTGGACTAGGATTGACTCACCCATACCTTTGTCCCACCACTGTGGCAGAGGTCCAGCCAGGTGGAGCTCATAGACCTCCTGAGCATGGTGGAATGTGGGTTGGACTGACTCACCCAGACCTTTGTCCCACCACCATGGCAGGAGGTCCAGCCAAGTGGAGCTCATAGACCCCCAGAGTGTGGTGGGATGTGGGTTGGATTGACTCACCCAGACCTTTGTCCCACCACCGTGGCAGGAGGTCCAGCCGTGTGCAGCACTGCAGGATCCACTCGAGGCAGGAGGCAGGTGCCACCAAGTTCTACCTGACGGACAACCTGGTCTTCGACAGCCTCTACAGCCTCATCTGCCACTACCGGGAGGTGCCACTGCGCTGCAACGAGTTTGAGATGCGTCTTACCGACCCCGTCCCTCAACCCAACGCCCACGAGAGCAAAGAGTGAGGATCATCCCCATCGCCATCCCAATCTCCTCAATCCCTTGGCCCCACCAGCCTCCTCCACCCTTGGTATCAGCTCCTGGGTGCCCCATCAGGGTGTGGGGCTGCTGATGCCATCCCACCACGTCCATGTCCTCCTTGTCCAGGTGGTACCACGCCAGCTTGACGCGGCTGCAGGCCGAACACATGCTGATGCGCGTCCCGCGTGACGGAGCCTTCCTGGTGCGCAAGCGCAGCGAACCCAACTCCTACGCCATCTCCTTCCGGTGAGCGTGGCCACCACGAGGCCACCTGGGCTTGGCCGAGCTGAGGGCCAGCTGGCTCATGGCTGTGGTGCCCACTATGCTGGGTGGTGGGTCAAAGAGGTGACGTGGTGGGACACGATGCTGTCGTGATGGGGAAACGCTATGTGTGGTGATGTCTGTCGCGTCCCACCCATCCTCCTCGTGGAGACAGGATCCCACCACCTCTCAGTTGTCCCCCCAACCATCTCTCCTGGCTCCAGGGCCGAGGGGAAGATCAAGCACTGCCGTATCCAGCAGGAAGGTCGTCTCTTCATGCTGGGCAGCTCGGCCGAGTTCGAGAGCCTCGTGGACCTCATCAGCTACTACGAGAAGCATCCGCTCTACCGCAAGATGAAGCTGCGCTACCCCATCAACGAGGAGACCCTGGAGAAGATGGGCACCACTGTGAGTGCTCCCAGCACTGGGGATGGTCAGGGCTCTGTGCCAAGCCCATCCCAAGCTTCACCATCCTCTTGGTTGTAGCCCAACCAGAACCCAACTCATTCCATGGCCGTTACTCAGGGTTGTAACTCCACCATAATTCCCTTCCAATGTGTTGGAAAGGGATGTTAGGTCACTCTCAACCTCTTCTCATCTAAGCAGAGCTTGTAGCTCCTGCATTCATCCAGGTGACATCCTTGGGCGTTTCTCCTTGCAGGAACTGGACTATGGAGCTCTGTACGAGGTGCGGACGCCACACTTCTACGTGGAGGCCAACAAGATGCCAATGGCCAGGGTAAGGGGATGAGGTGGTGGCCCTGGGAGGTGGTGGGACAGGTGTAGAGAGAGCCCAGCCTGGAGAAAGGACCTGCTACAAGTTTGCCCCAACAGCAGGGAAACCCCCATGGATCCCTTGGCACTGAGGAACCTCCAAAAAGCAGGTTTAGGGTCAATTCCCAGGTGGTTCAGTCTCCATCCTTGGAGGTTTTTGGGACTAGCCTGGTCTTGGGGGTGACTCAGTCTTCTTCCTAGGAGAGTTTTCAGGACTAGGTTGGTCTTGGGGGTGACCCAATCTTCATCCTTGAAGGGCTTTTAGGACTGGGTTGGTCTTGGAGTTGACCTAATCTTCATCCTTGGAGGTTTTCTAGGACTAGGCTGGTCTTGGGGTTGACCCAGTCTCCATCCTTGGAGGGTTTTTAGGACTGGGTTGGTCTTGGAGTTGACCCAGTCTCCATCCTTGGGGTGTTTTTAGGACAAGACTGTTCTTGGGGTTGACTCAGTCTTAATTCTTGGAGGGTTTTTAGGACTGGGTTGGTCTTGGGGTTGACCCAGTCTCCATCCTTGGAGGGTTTTTAGGACTGGGTTGGTCTTGGAGTTGACCCACTCTTCATCCTTGGAGGGTTTTCAGACTAGACTGTTCTTGGGGGTCCTACAGGACCACAGGCACCTCCAACCCTCACATCCCCTCTAACACCTCCCACTGCTGGTGGGATCAATGTGTGGACATCCTTTACACCTCCCACTGCTGGTGGGATCAATGCGTGGACATCCTTTGAGGTGTGTTGGAGCCTCAGGAGCCTCCATGCTCCACCATAGTTGAACTGGAGGAGCTGGGATGAGTGTGGAGGCAGGTGCTGGGTGGTGGTGACACGTGTCCCTCTGCTGGTGTCCCAGTGCACGGTGAAGGCTCTCTACGACTACAAGGCGCAGCGGGAGGACGAGCTGTCGTTCTGCAAACAGGCCATCATCCACAACGTTGACAAGCAGGATGGAGGCTGGTGAGGACACTCAGGTGGCACCTGGCTGGGCATCCCCAAGAGTGGGAGGTAGAGGAGACACCCTTGAGTGTGTTCCCATGGGTTGTCCTGTGGTGGGTTTTAACTGCTTCCTTCTCTGTCCCCTCACCCTTTCTCCAACCATCTCCCTCACCTCATGCAGCATGGACACCCTTGTCCTCCTCCCCAGAATTGGTCCTTGAGCCTCTGACCCCTTGCAGGTGGCGTGGGGACTACGGGGGCAAGAAGCAGCTGTGGTTTCCAGCCAACTACGTGGAGGAGATCGTCAGCACGCAGGCACAGGAGCAGGATGAGGCTGTGAGTGCCACCTCCATCTCTACCTGGGGCTGAGGACACCTGAGATGGTCCCAGAGCCTTATCCTGAGGACTGGGAGATGTTCCTGATCCTGCTCCAAACCAAACGCTTATCCTGAGGTTGGGAGATGCTCCTGGTCCTGTTCCAACCCAGATCCTTATTCAGAGCTGAGGGAATGTTCATGGTCCTGCTCCAACCCAGAGCCTTATCCTGAGGTTGGGAGATGTTTCTGGTCCTGCTCCAACCCAGACCTTTATCCTGAGGTTGGGAGATGCTCCTAGTCCTGCTCCAACCCAAGCCCTTATCCAGAGTTGAGGAAACACTTGTGGTCCTGCTCCAACCCAGACCCTTATCCAGAGGCTTTGGGATTCTCCTCATCCTGCTCCAACCCAGACCTTTATCCTGAGGTTGTGAGGTGCTCCTGGTCCTGCTCCAATCCAAATCCTTATCCGGAGGTTGGGAGGTGCTCCTGGGCCTGCTCTAACCCCAGACCCTTATCCTGAGGGTGGGAGGTGCTCCTGGTCCTGCTCCAATCCAAATCCTTATCCGGAGGTTGGGAGGTGCTCCTGGGCCTGCTCTAACCCCAGACCCTTATCCTGAGGGTGGGAGGTGCTCCTGGTCCTGCTCCAATCCAAATCCTTATCCGGAGGTTGGGAGGTGCTCCTGGGCCTGCTCTAACCCCAGACCCTTATCCTGAGGGTGGGAGGTGCTCCTGGTCCTGCTCCAACCCAAATCCTTATCCTGAGGTTGGGAGGTGCTCCTGGTCCTGCTCTAACCCCAGACCCTTATCCTGAGGTTGGGAGATGCTTCTGGCCCTGCTCCAACCCAGACCCTTATCCTGAGGTTGGGAGATGTTCCTGGTCCTGCTCCAACTCCAAACCCTTATCCTGAGGTTGCGAGATATTCCTGGTCCTGCTCCAACCCCAGACCCTTATCCTGCGGTTGAGAGATGCTCCTGGTCCTACTCCAACCCAAATCCTTATCCTGAGACTGGGAGTTGCTTCTGGCTCCACACCCAATCTGGGGGATGTTCCTGGTCCTGCTCCAAACCAAACCCTTATCCCGAGGCTGGAGGACACTCCCATCCCTGTACCAGCCCAGATCCTCATCCAGCGGCTGTGGGATGCTCCTGGATGCTTTTCCATGACATTTTCCTCCAATTTGGCTGATCCAGAGGGTTGGAGGGAGGTTGCAAAGAGAGCAGGCCCCAGGCTCTGCCCCACACACCTCCTCCATCTCCTCCTCTTCCTTCCTCTCTTGCAGTCGTCGGAAAACAGCCCCTTGGGCAACTTCTTGAAGGGCTTCATCGATGTCCCATCCTGCCACGTCGGTGAGTGTCCTCACTCCATCTCCACCATAGCTGAGGGATCCTGTGCTGAAGCTCCACGAGCTTCCAGTCACAGTGGGAACAAGTGGGTTTGGAGGGATTTGGGGGGAATTCCGAAGAACTGGGATGTGCAGATGGTTCAGGGAACAGTATCTCCAAGGACAATGCATGGAAAAGCTGAATCCACACACGAAACCAATGGGATCCTGGCAGAAGGAGGACCCTGATGGCTGGTGGGGCACCAGGAGGGGCTGGTGGGACCTCTGAGGTTTCGTTTGCTCCACAGAACCATCCGTTGGGAATGTCTTCGAGTAAAGCCCCCCTCTGATGTCCTTATAGTTATCTCCAAAGACGGGAGGAGCTCCAAACCATTTGTCTTCACCATCCATTCCCAGCAGATGTCCCACGCAGCGCAGTCGCTGGACGTGGCCGCGGACACGCAGGAGGAGCTCAGCGAGTGGGTGGCCAAGATCCGAGAGGCCACGCAGAACGCCGACGCCAGGGTGAGACCCACCAGGGTCCCTTCCCCAGGAAAATCCCTGGTGTCCCCCCCAAAAGGAGGAGCCAGAATTCCATCTCCTGTTTTCCCCGGTGCAGATGCAAGAAGGGAAGATCATGGAGAGGAGGAAGAAGATCGCGCTGGAGCTCTCGGAGCTGGTGGTGTATTGTCGCCCGGTGCCGTTCGACGAGGACAGTAAGAGTTGGAGGATGGTGGGATGAGCATGGGAAGGGATGGGGGAGGAAAACCAAGCGACCCTCACATCCTCCACTGGTGGTGCTTGCAGAGATTGGCACGGACAAGGCTTGCTACAGGGACATGTCCTCCTTCCCGGAGACCAAGGCGGAAAAATACGCCAACCGCAGCAAGGGCAAGAAGTTCCTGCAGTACAACCGACGCCAGCTCAGCCGCATCTACCCCAAGGGACAACGTCTGGACTCCTCCAACTATGACCCACTGCCCATGTGGATCTGTGGGAGTCAGCTCGTGGCCCTCAACTTCCAGACTCCTGGTAAATCCTGCTCCTGGGGGTGGTTGATGGGCTCATTCCTAGCTCCAGGAACTCTGTGCTGGGTCTTGGTGTTGGTTTGGGTGATGTCTCCAAGCTTTGTCTTCATCCTGGTGGGACTATCTTCATGCAGTCATGGAATTTTAGGGGTTGAATGGAATTTGGAGATCATCTAGTGCCAAACTCCTGCCCTGGGCCGGGACACCTCCCACCAGAACAGGTTGATCAAGGCTTTATCCAACCTGGCTTTGAGCACTACCAGGGTTGGAGCAGCTACGACCTCCCTGGGCAACCTAGTGTCTCACCTCACCACCCTCACACCAAAAACTTCTTCCTGATATCTAACCTAACTTTCCCCTCTTTCCATTTGAACCCGTTACCCCTTGTCCTATCACTGCAACTCCTAACCAAGAGTTCCTCTCCAGCTCCCCTGAATCCTTGAGGACTTCTTTTTTCCAACGTTGGGAGCTCTTAGTTGGCTTTGCCATGGCAGGATCTTCTGCCCAAAGACCTCAGGGAGGTTCTTGAGCCCCACAACTCATACCTGCCCTATCCCCATGGCCACAGACAAGCCGATGCAGCTGAACCAGGCGCTCTTCATGCTCGGTGGCCGCAGCGGCTACGTCCTGCAGCCTGACATCATGAGGGATGAGACCTTTGACCCCTTCGACAAGAACAGCCTGAAGATCGTGGAGCCCATCACGGTGCAGCTGCAGGCAAGTGGGCAAGGATACCAAGACCACCTTGAGGTGGTCACCATCAAGATTTTGGGTCAACTGGGGGGGTCAAACTGGTTTTACGTGTTTCAGCCATGTTTTCTCCGTGGAGTTTGTCATCTCATGGTCTCTTTGGAGTCCTTCCTCATCCCAATGTGGCTGGAGCTCACCTTCTTCTTCCTGCCCTTCCTCCCACAGATCCTTGGTGCCCGTCACCTGCCCAAGAACGGGAGGAGCATCGTGTGCCCCTTCGTGGAGGTGGAGGTCTGCGGCTCCGAGTATGACAACAGCAAGAACAAGACAGATGTTGTAGGTGAGGGACCATGTGGATGATGTTCCCACCCGTGGGGCACCAGGACAACCCTATCTGTGCCCTTTGGAGGCATCTTGAGAGGACATGGGGGTGATGGGGTTGGGTTTTGTGGAGGAGTGAAGAGAAAGAGCATCTCCCACTAAGATGATGGTGACATGTCAGTGATGTCCATGTGTCCAACCCCACTCTGACCTTCTCCTCTCTCTCCTCCAGCTGACAATGGCTTCAACCCTGTCTGGCTCTTCAAGCAGTTTGTCTTTGACATCAACAACCCTGAGTTCGCCTTCCTACGCTTCGTGGTGTACGAGGAGGACATGTTCAGTGACCCCAACTTCTTGGCACAGGCCACCTTCCCTGTCAAGGGGCTCAAAACAGGTATGGTCCTTCCATCTGCACCACCAGCATCATCATCTGCATCACAGAGGATGGAATCACAGAGGGGTTTGGGTTGGAGGGACCTTTGAGGGTCATGTAGTCCAGTCCTCTTTTAATCATCATCATCATCATCATCATCATCTGCATCATAGATCCATCCTCATCATCATCATCATCATCATCATAGATCGTGGAATCGCAGAAGGGTTTGGGTTGGAAGGGACCTTTGAAGGTCATCTAGTCCAACCTCCTGCAATCATCATCATCATCTCCATCATAGATGATGGAGTCATAAAAGGGTTTGGGCTGGGAGGGACCTTTAGAGGTCATCTAGTCCAACTTCCCTGCAATCATCATCATCATCTCCATCATAGAGTCATGGAATCACAGAAGGATTTGGGTTAAAAGGGACCTTTAAAGGTCATCTGGTCCAACCCCCCTGCAACCATTCTCATCATCTCCATTATAGATGATGGAATCATAGAAGGGTTTGGGTTGGAAGGGACCTTTAAAGGTCATCTAGTCCAACCTCCCTGCAGTCATCATCATCATCATCATCTCCATCATGGAACATGGAATCATAGAAGGGTTTGGGTTGGAAGGGACTTCCAAAGATTGCCTAGGCCAACCCCTTGCAATCATCATCATCATCATCATCATCTCTGTCATAGATTGTGGAATCACAGAAGGGTTTGGGTTGGAAGGGACCTTTGAAGGTCATCTAGTCTAATCTCCCTGCAGTCATCATCATCTCCATCATAGATCATGGAATCATAAAAGGGTTTGGGTTGGAAGGGACCTTTAGAGGTTATCTGGTCTAACCCCCCTGCAACCATCATCATCATCTCCATCATACATCATGGGGTCATAGAAGGGTTTGGGTTAGAAGGGACCTTTAAAGGTCATCTGGTCCAATCTCCCTGCAGCCATCATCACCATCATCATCTCTATCATAGAGTCATGGAATCATAGAAGGGTTTGGGTTGGAAGGGACCTTTAGAGGTCATCTGGTCCAATCTCCCTGCAGCCATCATCACCATCATCATCTCAATCATAGATCGTGGAATCATAGAAAGGTTTGGGTTGGAAGGGACTTTCCAAGATTGTCTAGGCCAACCTCCTGCAATCATCATCATCGTCATCATCATCCCCTTGGGGTCGTGGCCATGGTGAGGGCCTCAGCCCCTACATGGAGCTGAGCTCACGTCATGATGTTGTATCCAGGCTATCGGTCGGTACCGTTGAAGAACAGCTACACTGAGGACCTGGAACTTGCCTCTCTCCTCATCCACATCGAGATCATCAACGCCAAGGCAAGTGGCCTAGGAGCTTGAGGAACCCCATACCTCAGTTTCCTCAACCACACCGAGGGGAAATCACCACCCTGGGCTGTTCTATCCACCCCACCAACCTCACACCTTTGTTTTGGAGCAGGAGGAAGACGAGGAGAACCTCTACTCATCCATCCAGCAGCTCCGTGACCGTGCCAGTGAGCTCTCCAGCCAAGTCTCCAGCTACGAACGCACCAACGGTTGTGACTCCCGTTACCAGCAGCGCCTGGACGAGCTCCGAGCGGCGCAGGAGCGACTCATGGAGCTCACCGAGGTCCGAAACCGCAAGTGAGTGTCCTCCCCCATGTGCCTTCAACTGTTCCTTCTTGGGAGGGTCCCTGAGACCAACCTCCTGCTCTCCATCCCCAGGTTGATGGAGAAGAAGAAGAGGGACCGGCAGATGGTCACCAAACGCAGCTGAGCTGGTGGGACATGAGCTGAGGACCTCCCCTGCCACCTCCTCTCCCGCTGCAAAGGGAGGTGAGGTGGCCACATGTGGACCTTCCCCACACCCAGGACTAGGTGACACACTTGGGGACCAAAGGGGTCGTTGTGTGGCTGTGACAGGGCTGAGGCAGGAGGTGGAACATCCCAGAGATGCCTCCAGCTTCATCCCATGTCCCCTGAAGTTTGTGGCCACCTCCCTGTGCCCATGGGGTGACCACCATGGCTTCTCTTCACCCTTCGTCCTCCGTGTCCTACCACCCTGTGACCCTCAGGGAAACTGAGGCACAGTTGCCCCAACCAGCCCAGGATGGGGCAGAACCTGCCACCTCCATCCTGGGGACAGGACTGGTTGGCAGTGAGGCACCGGGATGGGGACAGAGGGGCACTTTGGCTCCTCTTCACCCTTCATGCTCCATGTCCCACCACCCCATGGTGAGGAGCTCTGTGACCCTCAGGGAAACTGAGGCACAGTTGCCCCAACCAGCCCAGGATGGGGCAGAACCTGCCACCTCCATCCTGGGGACAGGACTGGTTGGCAGTGAGGCAGGACACAGGGGACACTTTGGGGGGTCAAGGGGACATTTTCCCTCCCCCCCACTATAAATATCTGTATTTTCTTCTTTTATCCAGCGTGTACATACGGCGTGGGGGGAGGGGGAGAGTCTCTACCAGTGTTAGGGCACAGGGGGAGGACCCCAAAATGTCCAGAGATGTCCCAGTGAGGGACAGGGGACCAGGTCAGGTCAAGGTGGCCAGTGACAGGGTGCCCTGAGCTGGCACCAGGCAGATGTAGGCCCCAAGATGACCCCAGAGAGGACAGGGATGTCCCTCAGGTGACCCCCCCAGTGTTGTCACCACATCCATCTGGTAAAGCCAGAGGAGATGGTGACCAACCCAGTGGTGGCTGGGGACATCTTGGGGTGTCCCCCAAGGTTGGGGGGACCTACTGTGTATTCTTTGTATGAAAATAAATCTATTTAGCCAATATTTATACCCTGCTGCCATCATCTGGTGTCCCCTCCCAGCTCTGCTGCCACCCTGCAGTGGATGATGTCCCCAGGGAGGTGGCTTGGTGGTCCTGGATCCAGTGTGTCACCCTGGTCCTTCTGAAATGTGGCCCAGAAGTGGTGGGGACACTTGGGTGGGTGCTGTGGCAGGCAGGGCCACCCAGAGTGGGGACAGAGGACATGGGACAGGGGGCACAGGGACAGGGGACACAGGACATGAGGCACAGGGTGAGGAGGACACAAGGACAATGGATACAAGGCCCTGGGGACATGGGACACAGGGCCCAAAGGACACAGGGCTTGGGGACACAGGACATGGGTCCATGGGGACATTGGGACATGGAGACATGTCTGTGGGGAGGCAGGGACACAGGGCCAAGGGGACACAGGGCTTGGGGACACAGGGCTTGGGGACACAGCACTGGAGGACAAGGGGCCGTGGGGACACACATGGGGCCATGGGGACACACATGGGGCCATGGGGACATGAAGACACATGGGGCACAGGTCCGTGGCACATTGAAATGTCTATGGGGACACAAAGCACAAGTCCATGATGGGACACAAGTGGCCATGGGGACATGAGTCCATGGGGACACACACAGGTCCATGGGACCATGGGGACACAGGTCCATGGGATCATGAGGACACACATGGGGCCATGGGGACACACATGGGGCCATGGGGACACACACATGTCCATGAAGACACAGGGCACAGGTCCATGGGGACACAGGACATTGGTCCATGGGGTCACAAGGCTGTGGGGACACACATGGGGACACAATTCCATAGGGACACAGGGCACAAGTCCATTGGGCACACAAGTGGCCATGGGGGCATAATTCCATGGGGACACACACAGGTCCATGGGGACACACACATGGCCACAGGGACACAAGTCCAAGTGGCCATAGGGACACAAGTCCACAGGGCCACAGTTCCATAGGGTTACACATGGCTCCGTGGGGACAAACACACACAATTCCACAGGGACATACACAATTCCATGGGGACACACTCAGCTCCATAGGGCCACAATTCCATGGAGACACACACAGCTCCATGGGGACACACACAACTCCATGGGGCCACAATTCCATAGGGACACACCCAGTTCCATAGGGACACACACAGCTCCATGGGGACACAAGCCAAGTGGCCATAGGGGGACACACAAGTCCATAGAGCCACAATTCCATAGAACACACACAGCTCCATAGGGACACCTCCAATTCCATAGGGACACATGCAGCTCCATAGGGACACACACAATTCCATAGGCACACCCAATTCCATAGGGACACCCCCAATTCTATAGGCACACCAATTCCATAGGGACACAAGTCACAATTCCATGGGGACACCCCGAGCTCCATAGGGATACACATAGAGATGCCCCCAATTCCATAGGGACACCCCCAATTCCATAGGGACACACACAACTCCATGGGGACACATGCAGCTCCATAAAGACACACCCAATTCCATAGGCACACCCCCAATTCCATAGGGACACACACAGCTCCATGGGGAACATACAAAATTCCATAGGCACACCCCCAATTCCATAGGCACAACCCCAATTCCATAGGGACACCCCAAATTCCATAGAGACACCCCCAGTTCCAAAGGCACACCCCAATTCCATGGGCACACCCCAGTTCCTTAGACACACCCCAATTCCATAGGGACACCCCCAAT
>NW_008655269.1:155610-162865 GCF_000695815.1 Acanthisitta chloris | reverse complement strand
TATATATATAATTATTCTAACATAGCAATAGTTATATTCTTTTTCATTTGGAAACTCGACACATTTGGTTAGTCAAAGCTCTGAAAGAGTTATAGCAAATATTAGGCTGAATTGTGCTATTTGACAAAGAACTGGCCTCCAAGATTCTCATTCCATGTTCTTCTGCACTGGAGCCTTCACTTGTACAAGTCCAGATTGACTTAAATGGACTTGTAGTGATTTACACCACATAAGAATTGTTTTGTAGTGATTTACACCACACAAGAATCGTTTTTCCACCTGTCAATAGCTGTGAGCACTTTTAGGTGGAAAAATATCCAGACAAGGGTCAGAGCAGACTGAAGAAATAAGACACAGGATGTGTGATGGTGGTGTCAGATTCTAGGTGGAGCTGCATAGTACAGTCAATTATTGTGAATTCAGAATGGAGTTTGGTTCAGTTTAAAAATGCCTTTAATATCTTCCAATCTCCTCCCTGTATACTTCACTGTGACATTAAAAGAAAAATTGTTGTGGGGTATTTTTTGAAAGATTGAATTGCTTGCAAGTCCACATACATGGACAAACATGACAAAAACTTCTTTGAATACCATAACTGGTTTTATTTGTACTGGGTAACAACAACACTGTCTCCAGAGAATAACACTGTAATGCACTTATGAGTCCATGCATGGCTATCTGACACAGTGTGCTGGTTTGAGCTGAAGTAGAGTTAACTTTCTTTACAGAGGCTAGTATGGAGCTATGTTTGGGTTTTGTGCAGAACACAGAGTTGATAATGCAGAGATGTTTTTGTTATTGCTGAGCAGAGCTTACACAGAGTCAAGGCCTTTGCTGCTTTCCATACTGCCATACTGGCAAGGAAGTTGGGGATGCATGGGAGATTGGGAGGAGACACAGCTGGGACAGGTGACCCAAACTGACCAAAGGGATATTCCATACCATATGACATCATGCTCAGTATGTAAGGTTGGAGGAAGAAGGAGGAAGGGGGGACATCTGGAGTGATGGCGTTTGTCTTCCCAAGGAACCGTTACGCGTGATGGGCCCTGCTCTCCTGGAGATGGCTGAACACCTCCTGCCCATGGGAAGCAGTGAATTAATTCCTTGTTTTGCTTTGCTTGTGTGTGCAGCTTTTGCTTTCTCTATTAAACTGTCTTTATCTCAACCCATGAGTTTTTGTAGCTTTTACCCTTCTGATTCGCTCCCCCATCCCATGGGTGGGGGAGTGAGTGAGCGGCTGCGTGGTTCTTGGCTGCTGCTTGGGGTTAAACCACGACACACAGCACTATGGTTACTTCTCACACATATTTAATTTCAAACAAGGGATTAGATTTGAGTGGGTGATACCTGCTTCTGGGAGCGCCATGATGAGGGTAGTCCTCCCCAAGATATATGTTGGTTATGTAGGAAATTTATATGCAGAGACAAGACACACAGTCTACAAAACCTATGGTGAAAAGATAGTGTTTACAACTACAGGTGTCCACATTTCAGCACTGTAGAATCAGATTCACCACTAAAGTCATGCTAGCCTGTGAAATCAAGGAGATCGCTTGGTACCAGATGATCATAATGAACAGAAGAAGCAGTGCTATAACATGTAATTTGATAAAAATGCAGTGCAAACTCTTATGTAGATTCTATTATAATCTTTCCAGATTATGGGCTGTGAAATTGCTATCTCATAAGCAATGCTGGAGAAAGTGTAACAGAGATGGAATTTAAAGCAGACAATTTGGTTCTGTCCCAAAACACAGAATTGCTGATAGGAAACAATAACAGTTGCTAAAAAACACTACTCGAATGAGAATAAAATTTCCTCTGCAGGAAATTATCTTAGGAGTGGAAAATACCTAAGTAGTAAATGACAAAACCCAAAAGCCTGTAAAAATGTTGTTTCTGACAGGGAAACATTCCATAATCAAGACAGACAGCATTCTCATAGTCACTAATGAACCAGCATACTGTGTGCACACCTAATGAAGGTGCAGACCTGAATTTCCTCTTTTCGAAACAAAAATTATGAAGCAAGTTGTATGGTCTTTGTTTCTTTTTTCCCATCCCTTGATTTCCTTCTTCAAAATCTTTCCCTTTTGTCTCTGGTGTCACAACCATCCAAAATGGATCCTGTTGCCCCAAATATAGTTAATTAATTCTGTCATTGGAACTGTAACTGTGAAATTCAGAAAGAGCAAGATATCCTGCTTCTCCCATTTAACTGCTCCCATCCCTTAAAACACTTAAAACCCCTGAGTCACACTGTTTTCCTCATCCAGCAATATGATGATTAAATAATAATAGTCATGCTTTAGGGATTTCTTTTTATTTGCCTTCTGGTTCATTACCTTGGATTCACTTCACACAAGAAGCCTTTATTCTCCAGAATCACAAAAGTTCAAAACTTGATTTAAAATTGAAAAGTAGTATCTACTGTAAGATCCTGATTCCAGGAGTAGGAACTGTGAGAACTACTCTGAAGTTCTAAAATCACAATAAAACCACAAGAGTTTGGCAGCAGTGCAATTCATCCATGAGGATGCTTTGGTTTTATGGTTAGTTTCCTTGCAGTAGGGCTCAGAGTGTGGAAGATGGGATGGTGGAGAAGTGTTTCCCCTTCTCAAGCTGGGGAAAGGTGCCTGGTAGATCCTGTCTTTGCCCTCTCATTCCTGCATTTGTGGGTGACAAGAGGAACTTCTGTTCCCAGGGAACCTCTCACCCAATGATGGTGAAGGCAAAGAATGTAAAATAGATGGAAGAGGCAGTGACACATTGAAATGTGAGGGGAAATGACTCTCAAGTTTCTTACCCCTGGAGGAGGAAGGCAAGAGGAGAGGGGCAATCAAAGGTGAATTCCTTGCATCTTGGCCACCCCAGAGAGCAGTCAATGTCCCACACTGGCCTTGTGCTTCAGAGTTACACCACAACCCTCAAACATGGTCAAATATCACTTGGAGAAGAAGGGCCTGTTCTGCTGGCAGCTCCTGTGGTCCAGCAGGCTCTTTCAGAAAGAATGGTGTATTTTAAAGCCTATGTCTAAATTAAGGAATCAGGGAAGATTTTTTTTTTTTTTCTCTTGAAAGAAGGAAACATCCGATTCATCTTCCATGGCATGATCACTAAAAATTAAGATTATCTATAAAAAGTATGATACAACCTTTGTTTGCATTTTTTTCTCCCAAAGCAGCAAGGCTGGAGCATACATTTTCATAATTTCTGGATATTCTTTTCTTGGGAATAGCAATTTAACAATACCTTAGTTCAACTGACCAATAGTAATGTTGTAATTATAGAGGTGGGTTTACTGTGTAATAGATGAAAACACAGAGCCACTTGCAACTTCACTCCCTAATGCTCTCCTGTTTCCTGCTAGACCTAGTTATCTGATGACCTTATTTGCAATAAATATTAAAGTTGTTGTTGAACTATTGTCACTACTTCTGAGTGCGACAGGACAGGCTGTATGTACTTCATAGCAATTTAAATTCTTTTCACTGGTGACTTCAACAGAAATACAGAAATATTCTCTGTGTTTATTTTGCCCTCCAAAAATCCACATTTATATTTAAACACTATTTTTGCACGATGTTTTTTTCAAAATCCTATAACTAAGCACAACCTTGAATTTCCTTTTGTCACTATGGCAAGTATAGGAAAAAAGAAAAATAAAATTCATGTTTTATGATAGCACTGTGGTTTTCTAGTGACACCATAGGGAGTAAAAAAAATACAGAGAGAAATAAAACCTGAAATTTCACAAAAGTAATTTGGTAGCCTTAATCTCTGCCTAGATTGGAGACCACTGAATTTGAGAATGAAGAATAAATACACCTAAAGCAGTAATTTCAGGAGATTAGAATTATTTTTTTCACTTCAAAATAAAATGTGAATTTTTAAGTCAAATATTTTAATATAATATTTTAAAGATTGATGTGATCATGAAGTGAAACAGCTGGTTCTGTTAAAGGGCTCCCATTTTTTGCATCAGCTTTTCTGAACTTTTTTTAAAAAAAAGTAAAACAGTTGAGAGATGACTGGGGATTTAACAAACAAGTAAAAAAGGTCTATTGCTTGCTCATGCCTCGCAAAAAGTCAATAAAAGGGTTTTCATTAATCTTTGATATCACATTCCTATGTAAATTTGTTTATTCACTGTTCTAGGAGTAAAAGACCTGAAGGTAGGCTAATTGCTCAAGGACCAGTGTGATCTGGTCCTAGCTGGCTGGAAATCAGGCTGGGGATGACTTTGCCCCACTCTCACTCCCCCCAGTATATGGTGCACATTTTGCCAGACTTCCATAAAAATCCAGAGATTCACTCCTTCCTAGGTCCACTTCTTATACTGCTTCATCTTCAGTAATTTTTAAAACTTCAGAATTAGGTGACAATATAGTGACTTTTCCAATCTAAAATAAAATAAAAAAATCAACAGACAACAACACTTAAGGTGAGATCATACAGTCCAGGGAATCACACCAGCATTTTATTTGCATCTGTTCCCTGAAGGCAGGAGACAGCTGCAGGGTCTGGAATGGTTTAGACTTTCGAGGAATTGACAACTGCCCTTGATGCCCTAAATAGCAGGGGAGCAGGTGGCAATACAATTGCCATGAATGGTTTTATAAGGCATTGCTTGTGTGACTGGTTCACAATCCTAATTCTCTAGGTCAACATCAAGGAAGAAAAGTGGCTTCTCTCCATCGCTGCCAGGCTGTCATCACATTACAGCCTAAGTGGTGGAAGGAGGTCAACAGCTGATAAATCTTGTGAGCAGACTCACCTCTTTCAGATTGCAGTCCCATTTCCTGCTGTCTTTTACCCTTTTCTTATTTTACCCCCAGTGAACCTTCACGTCCTCAGAAGCATTTGGCTTTTCTTGGCCTCTGACAAATAGAAAATAGTGGGCATGGAATAGGGAACTTCTATTGCTGCCAGTCTTTGAAAGAACCAGAGCATATATGTTGCCAGTTTTTTCCTTTTTTTATGAGCTCTGAGATAAATGTTCAGATTAAAGACAGAGCTGTGCAATTACATGAACTTTCTGAAGGGCATTTTTCTGTAGTAGCTTTGATTAAATTATTGAAAGGTGATTACATTAAGAAAAAAGTGTCATTCAGCTGTCCTCTCTGTGCTTTAGAGCTAGTTGTGAAAGCTGTAATACAGACTTTGTTATAGTATTTATGGATATTTTCTTAATGTCAGATTCACCAGCAATTCTGCTGAGATTCAGCAGAAAAGCAGCCTAGTGACCATCACTCTACCCATTCCTCTCTTGTGCAAAAGAAATGATCAGGCAAGTGCAAATGGGAAGTTGCAAGGGGGAGAATTAGAACAGAAGTATTTGCGAAATATGAAACCTGAGATGTTTATGTCTTGAAGTATTTCCTAGTGATGCATTATCTTTCATAGTTGCTTAGGTTTTGTGCTGTCTTGCTTGAGTGGTTCTGCTTCACTTTACTATTTGTACTGCAAAAGAAGTGTTAGGCTGTTTCTTGTTCCAGAGCATAGTCAGAGACACTGGGACAACTGGATTGAGAAGTGACAGCCCAAGGAACCACTGTTTTCTGCAGAAACATGTATAGCTAAGTGACATCCAGCTAATATAGATACAGTTTTGCTGCCTTCCAGAGACTGGGGATGACAGGACAGGACACGATATCTGTGCTTCAGACACAGTTCTGCAAGAATCAGGTGTCTGAGTGGCTGGAAACAAGATTTCTCCATCTGCTAAGGCAATGTCATGTATTACATAGAAAGGCTGAAGTCTGACTTAAGAAGCCATGGTCATTACTGAATCAGAGATGTACTGAACATATACTATTAGTTGTAGTTATCTAAATCCCATATTTTCCTATATTTCATATTAATCCTGGAGTACAGAGCCTCTATTATGTGCTGTAGCTTGAAAATTGGTAAGATTATACTTGCTTTCAGAATAAACTTATTTCTAAGCCAAAAAAAATGTCTCAAAACCAACCCCAGGAGGTCTCCAGCAGAAGTTGTAGGTGGCACAAGGCAAACTGCAGGCTGGGAGCAGAGAAGAGCAAGGTACTCCGTGTCATTTTTGACCCCAGTTCAACCCTACTCTGAAAGCACTGCATTTCTCAGAGTGGCAGATTAACAAAGACAGTGCAGAAGTTCTGTTTGTTGTGCTATGTCAACAAAAAATAAAGTGAGGGAAAGTTTTTCCATTTGTTCCATTCACTTCTCTAATGGGGGCAAAACATTCTCTTCACAGTCTCACACCACATACATTTTTGTTCCATTTCCTAAAAGTTCATAAACATTAGAAAGCATTGAAGCACTGAAGCATTGAACTCTTCATGAACAGTTTTTGGGAACTCCCCCAGTTTAACATCGTAGGAAAAAATGATCTATCTGTGTGACCCGGTCAAAACCCTCCCACCAAGATCCTCAAAGCTGACCCCATTAGTAGTTTACACTGTATATTAACAGGAACAGATATCAGGGCACTCACAGCATTTCAGTTGTTAAAAGTATTGAAATGCATCAAGTCTGTAGATACTGAAAGTCAGAGGCTACACACATTCATTGTCTTCTGCTGTCCTGGCAGAACACTGTCTGGGCAAGCTGGTCACTACTGGTGCTCAAGAAGTGCAGATTTAACTGTCTCAAGGGTAACCTCTGCCTAAGAAGACTTGTCTACCATGGCTTCAGCTGTGGAGATCATCTGATAGAAATAATATTCTGGGAAAATAAAGGTATCTTTATGAGGAACAGATATTTCTCATTCCATTCCAGCATTTGCTTGGGAAGCAAATTGTTGCAAGAGAGAATTAGAACTCTGCAGCAGTAGCAGTTGGTATACAGTAGGTTGTGAGGCTATGTGGCTTTTTTCTGTGAAACCTCTTTTTCCCAGTTAACATTCAGAAGGAAGAAACCTCCCAGGCTACTTTGCCATAGGCATCTGAGTAATTTCCACAGGACTATGGAGGGTGCAAGCAGTAAGAATGAGGAAGGTGCACCTTCAGCATCTGTGCTGGTCACCCTCATGCTGTGGCCATCCACTGAAAAGTGGTAAGTCAGCGGGGCAGCTGCTTGGCCTAGAGTTTGGCAGAGAAGGCATAAAGGACATTGAGCACCATTGGAGAGGGAGAGGCAGATTATAGTCAGTTCCAGTTCATGGTATAAGTTGTGAAGGTTATCTTTCACACCAAGGTACAACATTCATTATGCTCTATCTGAAGACCAGTGAGACTTACTGGTGTCCTCAGAGACCAGTTCACCTCTCCCT
>NW_008655269.1:146364-155588 GCF_000695815.1 Acanthisitta chloris | reverse complement strand
GTTACAGGGTTATTCTAACTTCCTGCTGCAACAAGGCTCAAGTTGATCCTGTAGGGCCAAGTCAGAAGGGTCCCTGCAGAGGCTGGTATATGGGAGGAGAAGAAAGCATAGAAGGAGACTAGAGTGAACATACTCAAACCTAACATCTTGACATTTCAAGTTTGATCTATTTGTCTGTATGCAAGATAATGAAGTTTCATTGGTGTGCAGTGCCCATTTGGTGGATCATAGATTATGACAATATTACCAATTCCCTTGCTAAAAAGCCATGTGGAGAAAATAGAAGTAATGTATTTGTTTTCCAGGTATATATTATCTTTCTTATGTTGTTCTTTAATGAAATTTCAAAAACTTAAAATTGAATATTAGGAAATGTCATATTAACCTTGTCTTTATATCCTTTACAGTCTGGATGTGCATAATTCCTTGCTTAAGGTTTTGTCAAATTCACTGCTTGTTTATAAATACCTAGCTCCTGGATGAAATCTGCTTTAGCTTGGAGAAGATGAAGAAAGAAACCAAACCTGTAACTTCAGAGGCTGTAGGCAGAACCCAGTGCAATGACTGCATTGGGATATTGCAGAAGGAGAACAAGCAATGACAGCAAAAACTGTCAATACTGTCAGCTTCAGTAACTCCAAAATAAGTGTCTTCTGCTTAAATAGGATAGTCATTTGTTTAGGACAAGGATTAGCTAAGGTCTCTGGAGACAAGACTGGCTTCAGATATTTCCAATCAGCTTGATTGTTTGGGGATTTGTGTTCATTGCAGCCCTGTTGCCTTCAGCATCTCCAGGCTGTAGCAGTACTGTAGCCATTCCCTGACTCTGTAAATTGGTGCATGTGTGCTGCCTGCATAAGTCCCTGTTTGAATATCAAGTCAGACCTATGAGAATACATTTGGTGTACCTCTGGATTCATGAGCATAACCCCAGTTAAAGAGTTGAATGCACAAATGATCTCTTTACTTGCATTCCATGTAGGTATAGGCTAATGGCAGAGAACACTGCAACATATGAGACTCTCAGAAACTATCCTGGTGCTCTTGGCTAGTCTATGTTTTTATGTTATTTGGTACTAGATGTGACCAAATACTTTAAAAACTTTTAAAATGTGCCCATTAAATGACAATTGACTGCAGAGGCAAGTGAAATCATGCTCTATACCCTTCTATTCTGCTGCATGCTTTATAAAATGTTCCCATGGCATGGGTCAAACCCTGGAGGGATGTGATGTATATGACAAGTAGCTCATTGTGAACAATGGTTCAGGTAGAGTCAAGAGCTCTGACCCTTTCAGAGTCGCTGAGCTACAGGTTGTATGGAAAATACCTTGCACATCATACCACTGGAATTATAATAAGAATGAATACAGGTGGAAAAGTTATATACAAAGCAAATAGATACAGTATCCAATTATTAAACCTCTTGCTGAACAGGAAAAACAGAACAATAATATCAGAGACACACTCTGGAAGTTCTTTCACTACTAAAAGCATATGGTTCTTTGAATCACTGCTGTCTGAGGCAGCAGTAGATAGGAAGAATAATGAAAAAAAAAACACAAAGAAAAAAAAGAAGAATCTGTATTTCCTTTGATTTATGTACTTTATGGTCCGTAAAGGACACTGCAGTCTCTCCAGGTTCATCAGTCATATTTTCTAATTCCCACCCCATGCTTCAGGCTAAGAAAGAGCTAATCAAGCCTGAGCAGGGGAAAATGATAATCAGAACACTTCAGCTGTGAAAATCTTTAGACAGGAGCAGGTAGGTGCATGGTTTGCCATCAAGGAGCATTGGTGCCTTGATAAGGAGTGTCATGCCTTACACAGTCACCAGTAGAGTGCATTTATTGGATTGAGGCAGTGTTCAACACATGCTGTCAATACTGTTCAGGCAGCAGTGCAGGGCTCTAGCAGCTCTTGCTCTGTATTTTCCTGCCAGATCATGGTACCAAGGAAGTAGCTATCCATCTCCACTCTTGTGTTCTCAAAGAAGGTCTCAGCTTTTTAAGTGATCAGGTTTCAGCTCATTATGCTTAATTTTAGGCACCTAAATAACATGCCTGACAGTCCCCATATAATCAGAGTCTGAGTCACATTTTAGGGTACCTCAAAACTAAATGACCTCTGGCAATATCTATCCCTCCCTACTCATGATAGAAGAAGAGTAGTGTAAATAGGGTCTCAATGTAAAAAACTTTATTTAGATCCTTTATGGTAAACTTCCTCCTCTGTTCTACTTCAGGACATCACCTTGTCAAAAGTCTCTGTGATATCCTACTCTTGCTCTTATTTGCTTGCTTTTAAAAGAGAAGCTTCTCTGTCGGAGTTCCTTCATTGTTAAAGATAGTAGAAAAGTTGTAGTCACACTTTAAAGATAAGTAAGTCATATTCTCCTTTTAATTCTGCTTTCAGTAAGTGATTGTGAAAACGTTTTCTTCTTAGTGTCAAGGATTAATAGGTGGGAGCATCATATACTGACCTGGCTTCAGCTAATGGTCTCACATAAGGTCAAAATCAAGGAATTATTAATGCAACAAACTTTTAGTTGCAACACATCTTGCAACACATAGAGGGTTACATTATTCCACAAACAGGCAAAACATAGGAAACACACTTGAAAGCACATTCAGACACACTTGAGCCTTCTTTCCATTATTACGTGCTCCATTTTCTGATATGAAAACACTCGTCACTGCAGGTGAGTGTTTTGATATCTACATCTCCTTCACACATGCCTCTCTTTTACTGGTCACAGAATGTGTCATCTTAACCAGTACTTTGTCATGGTTGCTGATGCTCTTCTGTCCTGGGCAAAACAAGGCATGTCAAATTCCCCCCAGTACTCTGTCACCTGCTTCACAGGCTGTGCCTGCCATGTCTGGTTGAGGCAAGGCAGAGCGGTAGTTGGTGCTAGTACTGGAGGGTAGCAGGGCAGTTCACCTCTCCTCTGAGGTGCAAGGTCTTACCTTTCCACACTAGAAACCCAGTCTACCAGCATCAGCCTCCAGCAGTAATACAGACATCCCACAGAGCATTCTGTGAGATCTGAATTAACTCTAGAAAAAAAAACAACAACCCCTGAAAAAACTATTCAAACGAAATAAATAAACAAAGCAGTTCCCTATTCTGATACGACTTTTAATAACATATTTCCATAGCAGTTCAGGAGCACCCATGTGTGTGTCTGACTTGTGACATGGAGGCTAGCAAGGAGAGTCACTCAGTGCTGAGGGCAGTGGATCTCCCTTGGGTACCTGGGAGACAGACAGGGGAGCAGATAGAAGAGATGTAAGACAATCCTCAAACTAATGGCAAGGAGTCAAACTAGACTGGGATTTTTTGATTGACTGTGTTTGATATTAAGGTTCTCTGTGTGTTGCCACTCTCTCTCCATAAGTTGTGATTGTCACTGCTACAGCTACATATAAGCACGAAACACAGGTAACATTATAGCTTGTGCTTGCCACTTTACAGGGTACCCAAGGTATTGTTTCACCAAATTAGCTGTGATACAGTAAAAGCATCTCTTCTTAGTCTGACCAGCCTCATCTCACTGGCCAAAGGCAGTAATCTTCCATGGCTGGAGGCACAATTTGGACAATCTTTTGCAAGTATCTTTTCAACAACATTATCTACAACACAAGGAAAAAATCTTTAATGCACTGTTTTTTCTTTTAGTATGATATATTTTCATTTGGAAAGCATTAAAATATTCCCATTGCAATTTTCTGAGAGCACATGCAATGCAATTAATGCTGTAGCTATGTCTCTGAACAGGGAAGAAAATACTCATTTTATAGAACAGTGTGAATATATATTGTGAGCAAGGTAAAATTATATCGTATATTTTGGGGGGAATTCAATACTAATCCCATCTGGACTTGATGTTTTACTGAAATGAGATCATCAATTACTGTCTGTGTTTCCTCACGAGGTAATGTTTTATTTAAATTGTTCTGATTTCTTCTGACAGTTTAGGCAAATGTAATTTTCATAAAAAGGACTTTTACTGCTTTCAGCTTTTTTCCTCAATATATATTTTCTAATAGAATTTTTGAGGCACTAGTGATTCTCTATTTTTATCTCTCTCTGATGTAGATGCCTGCATAATATGGTGCCTCAATCCTTTGCTTTGTTGAGTTGTGATTAAATGTGGCATTAGTCACCTAGACTGCTACAAATTCAGGGAGTCTTTTTAGATACTTCTTTATATATCTATGTATATCTCTCTATCCAAATTCCTCCTTCTTCTGCTGAGGAAAACAAATTACTCCTTTGTTTCCCAACTCTAGAAGTAAAGGATAGCTCTATCAGTTATCATCACCAATCTTTTTAAAGCATGGCTTGCTTATAAACTAAGTTGAACGTCCCCTAGCAGTCACTTTTTCTGGTACCTAACCTTGGATAGTGTCCACAAGATCTGTGGTACTTTTCAAAGAGGAAAGGTGTCTGTGCTGGAATAATAATAATAACAACAATAACAGCAGCAACAATAAAATTGGTTTCCAAATGAGAACAAGTGATTGAAATGCAGCAATTTCTATGCTGAAAGCAAAATAGAGGAAGACCTAGAACAAGTAAACATAATTTTCCTGTCAGCATCAAAATACCACTTCAATAATAAATTTTATCACAGAGTGAGTACAAGAAATACATGAGTGAATGCAAGAAACTGTGCCTTCCAATAGCTTATGTTCCAGTAAAGGCCAGAATTCAGGCTTGTTAAAGACATATTATCATACACTTGGTTACACAGTAAGAAAACAGTATCCTAATATGCAGCAGCATAATGTACCAGGTCTTAAAAGTGACCTGTTTAGTAGATGAGGGAGAGGCTGTGGGTGTAGTCTATCTGGACTTCAGTAAAGCATTTGACACCATCTCCCACAGCATCCTCCTAGAAAATCCAGCTGCTTATGGTTTGGATACATGAACTCCGATGGGTCCACGTTGGGTTTATTTAGTCTCAAGAAGAGAAGGCTCAGGGGTGACCTCATCTCTACAACTACCTGAAAGAAGGTTGTAGTGAGATGGGGGCTGGTCCCTTATACCATGCCTATAGTAGGAGGACTAGACAAAATGGCCTTAAACTGAGACAGAGGACATTCAGATTAGACATTAGAAAAAGTATTTTCACTGTTAGGATGGTCAGGCACTGGAATAGATTGCCCAGGGTCATGGTGAAGTCACTGTTGCTGAAGGTGTTTAAGTGGCTCCTGTATCTGATGATGGGTGATACGGTTTAGTGATTTAGGGGTTACAATGGCAATGCTAAGTTGACAGTTGGACTTGATCTTAAAACGATCTTCTAAACTTGATGATTCTATGATTCTGACTTCATTTCATACCTGCTTGACTCTGTCAAATCGTAGTGAAGATAGCTGGTGTTAAACATGATGGCTACCACAATAGTGCTGCATTTCCCCCCTTATTATTCCTTCCACTCTGAAAGGTCTGGAAGTTTCCACTCAGCAGGTTGCAGGAGAGGTTAGGAAGTGAGGAATGAGGTGAGCAATAAGAACTGGCCTCCTAAAAGCCACTCATATGTCGAAGTTAGAGGAGATATTTCCTGATTAGACATCTTCTGCACATCCTACTCCTGTTTTCTAATTTCAGTATTAGATAACATTAGAAATTAATTGTAACCGATATGGAAATGGATGTTTTAATGGCAAATTGAATTATGGCATGCCAAATCTCTGTCACTGAAACTGTCTCACTCTCTTACATTTTCTTTGTCAACCAAACCAATGTTTTGTTTGTGAAGTATGCAGGCAAATATTTATAAACAAAACAAGCACATTTAAATATTCACAAAAGTTGGAAAGCATTGAAACTAATTTCTGTGCTAGCTCAGCAACCCAAGTATGTTTAAATACCCACAGATGTCAGTGTGCTGCAACAAGTCCTCATGCCATATCAGCAAATAAAATTTAAACAGTTGCTTTGCAATGGATGTTTCAGTGTAATAAGTGCCCCTGTCCTGCTTTCAATAACTTCTCAAGTAGGAAACCCATCATACACAAGCTCCTCTATCAATTCACTACTGTTTTCTGTCTTAGCTCATCCATTCTGACTATATTTCCTTCTCAGAGATGTCGGGGACAAAATAGATATTAAGTATTAAGGGAGGTTTCTAAATCAATTTGAAACATTCTTCCAGTGATAATTTACTTGTCATTACTGTTATATGCTGTTCATTCGGTGAATGTATTCGATTTGCCAGTACAGCAACTTACCTCAGGGGCTTTACTTGAGTAGTGTCCAAGAGAAACAGACGTAGTTTAAGCAAGCTAAAATGAAGGGGATGGAAAAATACACTGACTCATATAAAATGGGACAGATACTTTGGGATTATAGATATCTAGATAGCAGTGACAACACATAGTTAGCATATACAAAGCAGGACATTTAATATCTGTCAGTACATAGATGTTTGATTGAAGCCACCAAGATGTCATATGTGAATTTAGAGTGTATGTGGACAGAGAGGACAAGGAGACAAGAAGAGCACTAGATGTTAATTGGAAGTGAAATTAATAATAACCTCTCTCCCTAGAGGTATTTAAAAGACATGTAGACATGATGCTTAGGGACATGGTTTAATAGTGGACTTGGCAGTGCTGGGTTAATAGTTGGATTTGATGTTTTCAGAGTCTTTTCCAACCGAAATGATTCTATGGTTTTATGATTTTATGAAGTGTGCATAGTCACTTTGTTTAGGTGTTCTGTAAAATGAATAAAATAAATTATAAGATTGATGTCTTATAACTTGAGTCCAAAATAATAAAAAAATATTTGCATCTGAGGAATATCAACATCTTGAATGAGCAAATCAAACTAATATATTCCACTACCAAGAAGAGCTACAGTGGTTTCCTAATGAATATGTAATGCCTACATTAACATTTTTATTAAGCATAAGTCATCATGTTTTCATATCCATAAACACAGTGGACCATACATGAAATTACTGCTTTTCAAGAGCATGTGTTGTGTTTCCTGTTGTAACAACTTGTAAACCATTGCTTAAATGCTGTGTGGTTTCCACTAACAAGGTTCTTTGGGATATCTTTCCTCTTTTGTTGTTTAAGAATCATATGGCAACGACAGAACCACATTTTTATATAACTCAAATGTTTAACTAACAAAACATAACTAATAGTGTATACTAGCCTAGAGGAACTGTCATGTTCCAGTTCAACAGTTTGCTTCCTTCTAAAGAGGTCTGAAAATATTTAAAAACCTGCCTTTTCCACAGTATGTGGAATCTTAAAATTTCTTCCTCAGATTTTGAATCCTTTACAGAGCAAGGTCTGTCAGAAGGAAACTGATTTTTTGGTTTATTTGCAGTAAAATTTCATGACTAATTCAGTGCATTTCATGTGTTGAAAATAAATTAACTACATTTGAATCAGTTGAATGGAAAAGAAATTAGCTGTAACAAAACAGCTTGGTTGCAAGTTCTTTTCTATGATAGGTTAGAGTCCAAAGTTAGGCTAAATATTTCTCTCATAATTTAACCAATTCATCACCATTAACACGGGTAGGAATTTAGCAAGGTAGGCTGTCACCTGAAGCACTGTCACCACAAAACTTCATCTGGATCATGTACCACAGAGATGAAGGATACATGCTAGTGGGGTGGACATAAGCCAGCTGGCCAACAGGACCTTTCTTTCGCTCTTGTCTTGATATATCCTCCTACCCTATGTTGCTTGTCTTCCAGTCCCTCTTGTGAACAGCTCTCATTCACATCTGCTTCCTCCCTGCATGTTGAGTTCTCTCCTCTCACCAGCACGCAAAGGGAGAAGAAACTCCCCCAGACAGAGCCTAAGACAGGGGTGCAGATCCCAACGTGGTGGGAAGACCCTGTGGACAGTGGAGGCATGACAGCAGCTCTGCAGCAAGCACCAGTCCCTGGCAATGGCTGGCAAGGGGACAAACACGGAGTGGTTGGTCCATGCTGCTCAGCTCAGCCTCTTCAGGGGAGACATTTTGGCATGGGTGATTGGATCAGTTTCTGATGCAGGGGGTACAAGGGCAGGAAGCTGTTACAGGGGAGCAGTGACAAGCAGAAGGAAGGGATTGCTGGAAGGAACCTCTAAGATAGCTGGGAGCAGACTTGCACTGCTCCTCACGTTGTGCTCTGTCCAAACTGTCCCAGAAAAACCTCCCTGAAAATAAATGGTCTTCTCACAGACCCATCATGGGACTCCACAGTCATTTACTTTGGTGCAAAATAGGAGGCAGATATATATCTTTTTTTGTTTGCTAACAGAGTGACTAGTACTAAAAAATCAAAGTTTTAATAACTGCTGGGATAATGATCAAAACACTGGAGAAGAAAGTTGAAACTGCTTGAAGATCTGAAGGATGTGCTCTTTTAAAGTCAGTGAACTTTTTTTCTGTGAGTTTAGTGGTACCTGTAAAATTTGATGCAGCACCAAGTTGATCAGTTCTGATTCTTAAAGATTTTGATAACTGGAAATTTACTATGGCTGAATATATTGCAAAGGTTAATTTCACAACCACTTATTGTCTGGCAAGTGCAATAAATTCTTATAACAAAATTATTTGAATCATGAGGTAATTTTCAGGACCAATATTCTACCTTTGGGGTAAGAGAACACAAACCTTTGGGAGCCGATTGTATTGTTATTGTAAGATTGATTCACTGTCTCACAAACAAAATTTACAGGCACTGCATGAAAAAGAAATTGATTAATGTGTTAACACTATCAAGGTTTTAAATAAGACTGTACTAAACATTTGGAAAATGGTAAAAAGACAAAAACAACACAACAAAAAAACCACAAACCAAATGTTGGAATTAAAGCCACCATAAAAGAGAAGAACTAGTATCTTCACTCCTGCACAATCCAATTTTTGATTCAGAATCTTTATGTGTGAGTTCTTAGTTTTGGTCAGATCAGACAGATTACCCATTGCTTGCAACACAATTTTGATCTCACTAGGCAGTTCCTGTAATGACACAGGAAAAGTGTAGAAACATTATTACACAATTGTTTTGCGCACTCCTCAGTCTATTAAACCTAGGCCAAAATGTGCAGTGGCTTTTATGTTACTGCCTTAAGTGACTCCTACACTGAAAGAAGCTGTGAAGCACAGACAATAAGCTCTGAGGAGCTGACTATGATTGTTGAAGATGATCTAAATGAATCCGAAAATTATCTGTATAATCATATGCCCATAAACTG
>NW_008655269.1:145122-146342 GCF_000695815.1 Acanthisitta chloris | reverse complement strand
ACCGCTCCCAAACAGTGCCATAAACCTGAATATCTATTTACCAAAGATTTTACATGTAACATACACAAAAGGCAGATTAATTCTGCTGTTACGATTGATTGAACAGTAGCATCTTTTATTATGCTGTGCCAGAAGACTCACCAGAATTATATTCTCTACTTGGACTTAGACAAGTGTATATATATCAGTCAGCTTGTTCTAACTTCCTCATGCGTTATCTGATTGCTTGGGAAGGATGTGCAGAAAAGCAGTGCAAGAAATTCTGGATTTTGGCAGAAAGGAAAGGAATCAAACAAAAAACATCAAATATTTTTGACTAGATGCTATCCTTGAAAATACCATATTTAACATGCAGGTATTGTGGTGTTCCAAATGAGCCAGTGATAGGCTCCTGTTGGATAACTAACCCAACTTAAGATCTGCCTTCAGAGAATATTGTATTTCACATGTGAAAAAGACTTTCAAATCAAAGTCTTGAAAAAAAACCAAGGTGGTAAGAACAGAATTAAAAATCAAAGATCATCCTTGGAAAAGCAATTTTTTGCTTGAACATTCTGCTGAAGTTTTCTTTAAAACAGACTTTTTGGATGATGGGGAACACACATGGCTGAGAAGTAGCTGTTACCCAAAAGAACATGAAATGACCTTCATATTGTGAGTATTGTCCATAAATTTCTGTCAGTTCTGACTTCATCATTATCTGCCCCAGGCAGATCCTGGTATAGAGAAACATAAAACAGCTGTTGAGAACAATTCTCATCCACCATCTACATTTCTGAGTGCTAAAGTACAGAAGGGTATTTGGAACTGCACTGTTGATTTTGAAAAGTAGATGTAGATAGAAGTGTTTGGAGATATTGGATGAGTATTAATAATTTCTTTAAAGAGGGGATGATGAAGATCAAGACTCAAGAAACTTGTTCCTTTCTTCCTGCATTCTGGCATCAACATGCTAAAGACCCTGCAAAGATCATTAAGGTATCATGTCAAACCATAGTATCAGCAGCATTGGACCTGTTAGTGCCCACATGAATGTGGGCCAGTCTTTCTGAGGAACAGGCTTAGAAACTACATACCTACAGCTCAGAGTGCAAGGTGATCTGATGAGATTTTCTGAAATCCCCTCAGCCAGAAAATCTGCTATTAGTTAACAAAGTGTTCATAACAGTTATGATTTAAATCTTTCTCCAAGCTGCAAGTATTGATTTTTTCCAAAAAAA